>NW_009733452.1:117152-191156 GCF_000703405.1 Apaloderma vittatum
TTTCCTAACAAGCTTTGGTATTTGAGATACTTCGTGAAAACTTGCTATCTCTGCTCCCCATGCAGAGATAGAAGGACTGGGCTGATTCATCCATCTCAAGACCTGAGGGGCCTGTTGTAAATCAAGGTGGTTGGAGCAGAGCGAGATTCTGGGTGACCTGCTTACAGCGATCTCCCAATTTTTAGATGACTAATGTTGGATGAAGTAAATCTCACTTTGATGGCTGACTGAGTTTTCCTGCCTACAGCAGTGTCAAAAGTGAAGTGAGAGATGACCAAGTACATCTCAAGCTGCTTGGGGCAGCCAGAGGTCAGTCACAATGGAAAAGCTAGTTGTGACCTGTAGGCAAGCAGACCACCTATGTAGGTTCCTATCTTTGGTATCACGTCTTCTTCCCTCCACTGACTGAACAGAGACAGAGCCTGGCAGCTCCAACTAGGACAAGGCTCAAAGCACTTCTTGCTCTCTTGATTGTGGACACTATCATAGGTGTGACAACAAAATCGTTCAGCCAGATGAGATGACCTAGAATATCTAACAGTTCTCATGAGAGCCATGGATTATGATAACACTAACAATTTTGGAGAAGGGATTCGAAAGCGCAGAGAAGGACAGCCAAAATAGAGTCCACAAATCTATTTTAGCCTCAGATGGATCAAATTTGATTCCAAAATGCTGTAAATAAAGCCTTTCGTAAAACAAAACAAAACAAACCAAACTGATAAGTGGGGTGTGTGTCTGTATACCTACAGCTTTTTGTAGGAAGTCTCAGAATCTTGCTGCTTCTTCCTGTTTTTGAGCTGCCCTCTTGTGTCTTGTGATCAGGTGTTTTTGACTTGTATGAATTCACACCACCATTCGTCTGCATCCTCTTGGCATGTACCGAGCGTGAAAGTCAATGACCTTCCACACTACCTCCACTGCTCATCTCAAAGGATCTATTATGTGGCTCACTGGAAGAGCACAAGACTGGTTCTGTTTGAGTCAGCATGACTCTTACAGTATAAACACTGAAAAAAAACCTCTCTACATAGCTAGCCTCATTTTGCATTAGTCAGGAAAGGTCAAGGCAAAATTGGAGTCGGGATAAAATTGGTCAGTGTTTGGAATCAGTCCCACTTGAGCTTGATTTCCTGTTTCTGAAAAAAACACCCCAAACTGCAACCTACACTGCCTCCCATTATCTGAATATAAAGTTTAGTGAATGTTGCTATACATGCCACGCAAACACATTTTACATACAGTAAGTCCTTGAGTGCCTTAAGAAACTATCAGCATGAGCAAGAAGGTTCTGTAGCTGCCAAGCACCAGAAGAAATGTGAACCCTGAAGTTTGTATTCTTTCCGTCTCTATTTATATTATAAGGTTAGTTTATTTAGAGAATTACCTCTAAAATTAGTGGTGATCCCTTCTAGAAATACACTCAGGCCAACAGAAGAAACCAAACTGGCAGCTTCCTGCTTAGTATCCGAACCCACTGTTGTGGATTCCAGAGTAATCGAAACAGCCTGATTTTCAAACTGGGAAAAGGCAAACAAAACTGGCTTGATGTTTTGTTATTTTGTTAATAGGGCTAGAAAAATGAAAGTGCAGTGTACCTACTTTATCTGAACTAAAATAATTAAAATATCACTCTGTAGAGAGAGTAATTAACTGCATTATTGATTAAAGAGCAGAAGAAAATGACAGTTTGTTAGCTGTTTTCAATAAGATATCTGTCAGAGTTAGAAATTCGATCTCCCCATTCCCTCCAGCCCCATCCATCCATTTGGCAGCAAATCCTCATGGAAGAACCAAAAAACAACATGGGACAGACAATGAAATAACCTCCAAGCTTGATGGATATGAGGGTCCAGAAGGCACAAGAAAGCACTTCACATTAGTGTTCCAGCATTGTAGATGCTGAATAGATAACCAGTAGTATCCCAGAGAAGATACCTTCTTCAGTATGCATTAACTGACAATGATTTTCTTGCTCTATGTTGTTCCAAACTCAGGTTTTTTCCATTAGCTGTCTGCATCTCCGAATTGGCTACCAGGAGTATAGTGTCTTCTGAAATATTAGAGAGATGAGGATTTAGGGCTTGGAGTTTTTGGTTTGGGGTTTAGATTGTTGGTTTTTTTTCTTTCCCACAGCCACTCACTATCCTCTCCTTTCTGCTGGCCTATTTCTGGAGAGGAAAAAATAATCTCTGTTCACCATACATAGATATGACCTTCTCAGTTTTCTCCTGAATATGAATTCTTTAGTACACATTAAAATGGAGATTTCTGTAACACTAACATGCTTTTCTCTGGCTGAAATGAAGAGTCAGTGCGGCACACAACTGTCCAGTGATGGCGAAAGTGTGAAATCTGAAGACTTAAAACTAAGCCATTTCATTCCAGAAAATTTTTTTATGCTCCCTGATTCACAGCTGTGTAACTTCTCTTCAGTTTCAAATCCCCACCTCAATCCTTTCATTTACTATCTCCAGATACCCAAATAATGGCTCCAGCCCCAACAACTCTGAATGTGTCAGTACAACTGGTGTCTTCTCTCACTCTCTGCTATACAATATCTACTCCTTGTTGCCAGCCTCCTGAAGCTGTTGATCTTGTTTCTCACCAGCATTTACTTTGGCACAGTTCTGTCACTGTGGAGAACCTTCAGTACCCAGCAGGACAGACACAATTTGTGCAGGAATATATTCCTGAACATGAATATGCCACTGCCAGTGAATGAGCTCTTACTCTAGAGCAGTGAGAAGATGTGACTTGGTGGGGAGCTAAAAGGCCCGGAAGCCAAGGTCCCTGTCCAAAGAGGAAAAAATGTGCCTGCCCATACTGTTCCCAGCCCAGGTCTTTCCTGTGAGCTGTTTTGCCCCTCTGTGACTCGGCATGGCCCCCTCACAGCCTGGCTCAGCCCCAAAAATTACAGAATCATAGAACAGTTTGAGTTGGAAGAGACCTTTAAAGATCATCTAGTCCAACTCACCTGCAGAGAGCAGGGACATCTTCAACCAGATCAGGTTGCCCAGAACCCCATCTAACTTGATCTGTTTCAGTGTTTCCCCACCCTCGCTGTAATTTTTTTTTCCTTTATCTAATCTGAATCTACATTCTTTTAGTTTAAATCTGTTACCCCTTGTCGTATAGCAAAAGGCCCTACTAAAATGTCAGTCCCCATCAACAAGAGGAGAATAACAGTTAACATGACAGTGGCCACAAGGAGCAGAGGGGAAAACACGTCTGAAAACTCTCCCTACTGCCTTGCTTAGCCTTAATCTCCAGTGTACTGACTCGCAGATTAAAGGAAACAACAAGCTCTGGGGCTTCCTGGTAGAACTGCTGCCTCAGCTCTTGTATCACACCCATTTACAACACTGAGCACAGACTGATTGCACTTAGCAAAAGATAAAGAGATCATGCAATGGAAGAGCAGCAAGCAGAGTGAGACCAGTTTATTTGCTCTGGGCATTGTACATTCAATGGCAAAGGTTGTATCATTCCTATGCTGAAGTATGACACCAGCTAGACAACCAACAGTGACGATCTGGTCCTCCTCAGTACTGGAGGTACTTCCCAGCTCTGTGTTGAGACCTTAGGGAAAGTAGTGCTGCTCGCTGTGTGGACTGCCCCAGGGTATGAGAGTAGAGAAGCAAAGAATGTTCATCGTAGCTTTTTACTATTGACCTGGAAGCAGTTTGCCAGCTGTTAGTTATAAGCCAGTCAGCTTACACAAACAGAGTAACATATAGAAGTCTTCTCCAACCGTTATGGTTCTATAGGCAGAGGCCTCTATTGCCCACCTGCTTGCAGACCTGTCTCATTGCTGGCAGACGTGACACAACATTAGAAAGTGACATGGCCAAGCCAAAGGACACACCTCAACCAGGGCAGCATGCACATCACCCCAGGGAAGTCTGAGAAGTTGCTCCAGAGCTTGCAGATAACACTTGAGAACAGCACTGCTGCTTGAACGTATATGTCTTTAGTTTAAACATAGTAGACTGAATTGAATAAATGGACTCGACAGTGAATGAAGCAGAAGGTGTAGGAATGTATGCATTAGCCCTTCAGACAAGCTTCATCTGAAATTTTGGACACAAGGGTTGCTTATTCTAAGCCCAGGCATAACAGGACTGTTATTTGCATCTTCAGTGTGAAACAGCAAGGAGACCCAGGAAGGACACAGCCAAGAGCAGAAGGGGAAAGGGAAATGACATATAATGATACAATGATTCAAAATCTGTGCAGAGGCTAGCAACCAGAGCTTGTAATGAATCATAAAACTAATACAAGATTTTGAAGGAGTAGATGTGATCTAAAAAGGTAGTGGATTGTTAAGACGCAGTAGTATCATGTGGATTGAGTGAATGTCAAAGGACAGCTTGGCGTCACGTACAGCATGGAACATAGCTCATTTCTCTGTTTTCTTGGTCTGCTTTCTCACAAACTCTAGTAGTCTATGCTAAGGTAAATATCTCTAGCTCCAGGAAAATAATTTCCTAACTTCTGCACAAGATTTAATTAATTAGTCATTAGGTGAGAAAAATGAGGGGAAAAAAACCAACTACAAAACCTTCTTAGCAACAGAATGCTACTTATAAGAGGAGCTATACCATTTTTAGAAATTAGGAAGTAGGACAAAACAAAACTTTCTGCATATTTTGTAAAGGATTTTTGAAAATGTTTCTTAAAGCTGTCTAACAAAAGCTCCTGAAAATCGTGGCTTTTAATAGCAAAAAGTTAATTCAACTAAATTTTTACAGTGCAAAATAGAACAATTTCTAATAATTTATTATCAGTTTTGTTTAGTTCACAAACTCATGTACAGTTGTCCTACTAAATTAATGTCTGACTTCAGAACACAACCTATACCCATTAACACTTTGCTTCCTTTTTTATTCTGTCTTTTTCTAAAGCAGGCAGTTCTATATGTAGTTGCCTATTTAAAATCTTTCATCATGATGTTCATCTTAGCATAGTATCATTACTTTGGAATTATGCACAGTTTGACAGCAGAAGATAATGTATTGTAAAATATTCCTAACATACATGTATATAAAAGCAATTTCATTGGCCAGGAGAATTTAAAAAGGAAATAACCAAATTATTTCTCTATGCAGAGGAAGAAACATGATAAAATGGACTTAGCAGACAGAATTTGGATAAGTGAATCTAGTTTTACCCCTCTGCGCTTTTCCTATATACAGCAGTGGAGTCCAGTGGACAAATAAGACTGTTAAGTAATATCTCCTTTTAAAGGCTACCGTAAAGCATAAATCTGCATACTTATAAACACACATGATCTTATAGCATATTTAAAAGATTAAAGAGATTCTTTGTCTCGTTCCTTAAATTTTTGGTGCAGAAATACATCTACCCGATTCTACTTTCAAATGCCACTGAGAAATCCATACAAAGAAATTTTACAAGCTTAAATAGAATAAAATAAAGCCAAGGCACTGTACTTAAGTTTGTTTTAAGGAGGATAAATAAGATCTGTCTTTGGCATTTAGTTAAGTTCAAGGATGGCAAACCTCTTGTTTATGATGCACTAGGCTGATTTGTCCAGCACGAATGGAAACTGCAAATCCAGCAAAGTTCTTCTTCAGCAAAGAGGAAGGAACACGATAAATGAAGAAAGCACCCCAGCCATACAGGGAGTCTGTGCTCAACCCCCTGCTATTCTCTTGCGCACAGGCACTATGTGCAGTTTCAGCCACATTCAATAGCAAACTCCAGCTACTCTGTATATCAATGACACAAGGCAGCTGAGAACTTGGCTTAACTAATGAGTCTGGTCTCTATCAAAATGGATTATTTCAAATGTAATGAGATAGGTCTCATAAAGTACTGTCTGACATTTAGACCTCAATATTTAAGTCTGCAGATGTCTGCTAATCCTCTAAGCATTGGAGCATCACAATAGTCAAGGCAGGTGCTCATTTCTGTTGCTCACACGTGTCCTAGGACATCCAGGACATCCAGACAGGCTGGCAGATGTGACACAGAGCCTGTAGGACACCCATCTCTTTCTGAAACCCCAGTAGGTTATCCCAGGGTGCCTCCAATGTACCACATTCTTGTGTGTGCAGACAACTTGATCAAGTCTGTAGAAAACCGAGCCAGTAAAGTTAAACAGCTACTTGGATGACAAGGCAGGGGAGCTCAGTTCAGCTGTGTGAAACCCATGTCTTTATAGGTCAGCAGCTGAAGGCTTTCCTACTACATCTTCAAAACTATGTTTAGCATCCGAATTAAGCCTTAGGCCTATCTTGTGCCGGGAAGAATCTCTTTCTAGGCTCTTCTGTCTGCATTGAGCCAATTTATATTAGCTGTAGATGGAGCCTATACACCTGCAATGCATGCATACACTTACCTGCAGACAGCAAATTTAATTTTGATCCTCACTTGAATCCCATCCTTTAAAACTGGCAAGAAACAGACACAGCAATTAAACCCTTTTATTCTCAGCAAATCACTGTGGTTAATTTCTGAGAAAACAGGCAATGACTAAATCATCCAGAGATTTAACTTGAGAGAGGAAGTAAATTTTAGTGTAAGGTATGAAGCTAGAATCAATCTCAGCATTTTGGATTAGATATAAGTCTGGGCTAGAGCTACATAGTTGAGGAGTAGAGTATTTCCACATATCTGGCAAAACACTTATATTCCATTCTTTCCTCTGTTAGAGAGGATTTTAACTTCTTGTATTTTTACTACTGGAATACTGTCCTAAGAATCAAGCCATCATGTGTGCTGTTCTTCCTCTTTCCTCCTAGAGTCACTGCTCTTTGTATGGGTGCATTAAATGTTTACTGATCCTAATAGTGAGAGAAGGATTACATTTAACAGTGCTTGGGGCACTCAGTTATCAAATGAAAGACCTCTGCTCCAATTCCTGTGCTGTATCAAGTGGAAAACAGCTTTGAACTTAAGTCAATAGACAGGGAGCAGAAACTTTGGGTTTGGTTTGATTTTTTTTTTTTTTTAAAAAAAATGGATAGCAGATTTATAGATAGCATAAATCTATTTAATTGAAAGTGCAGACAACAAATCATGAATGTGACCTATTCATCCCCACTTTGACTTGCTGTTTTTTACAGAAGCATTTGGCTTAGCTTATTTACCACGAAAAGCAGTGGAATCAAAATTAGTAAAAAACTCAAATAAAATTCTCTACTGGCTGCTGACAGCTGTGTAGTCAACAGGGATTACTATATGTTAGTGAGATCTCCCATATAAAGGCTCAGTTTACACATGGAGTGAAGTATAAAACATATAGTTAAAATTCCTTTTAAGCTGGCAAGAAGGTAGTCTCGTTAGCCTGGAATAAAAAAATTCTGAGAAAAACTCTAAGAAAGCAGTAGAAACATCCACCTTCCAGGATATCCACAAGATTTATTTATGATTGATATGGCAACGATGTGTCTTTTAAAGATAGGATCCTACTCAGATCAGTGGGAATGTTTATCTTCTCAACATGTCAATAAAATATCTAGAAAATGAAGTGAGCTCTTTTTCTATGCATATACAATACAGCAAAACAGTGGTAAGTAATTTGTAAAGTACATGAAAAGAGACTTGGCTTTTGTGTGCAAGACTGGTATCTTAAATTAAGACATCACACACTAAATGATATTGTTGCTCACAAGCATGAGTTATTCTCACACAACTGAGAGCCTTCCAGCAGAAAATAGTTCTTACAATTTTTATATTCAGCAGATTTCAAGAGTAGTATATTTTTCCTTTGGAAGGAACTACTGAAAACTATTGAGAAGGATTTTAAAACTTCAGAAGGAACTATTGGAAAGCACTGCAAAAGGGATGTTTTTGGTGTCACCAGAAACTGACTTAGTTCTTGTCTCTTTGTCCTACCAGTTGAACAATGACTATTCAGCATAAAAATGCAATGTGAAATAAAGATGCAGATCAAGTGCATCCAGGAACAGATCTCAAATGAGTAGCTCCTGAAGTTACAGTAATGTTGACAAAGATGTACACTGCTATATTGGTAATAAACATTTCCATCACTTACTTTGTCAGCTACTGAAAGGAAATGAAAAAGAAAATACTGCATAGCTTGCTGACTACTTGACGGCAGATAGGAATTTTATGTCTGTGGCTGGTTGATAGGTGGATCTTTAGAAAAAGTATGACTGGTCACGGTTCCCAAAAATGAACAAGAAATATTTACTAAAATGCAGGATTCTATGCTACAAAACTCCTGGGCTCTGTCACTGAGACCCTTTAGGAATATAAGTAGTAATTTTCCTGGACACTGTGTGATTGTTCTTGGACTTTACTAGTTCCTGACGAACATTTACACATCGATGTACGATGCACTGAAGATGTCAAGTGTCACTGCATAGCATTCTTGCAAATAACAACCCTGCCTTGTTAATGCAAGCTTGCAGCACAGTTTGTAAAGGCTTTGTTCCCAGTTTTACAGTAGAGAGGCCTTCTCTAACTGGAATCCTCTTTCTTTAACTGAACTTATTTTTGACAACAGTTGCTGTGATGATCTAGAGTTATGCAGTGTTTAGGATACTGATTACACTTTTGACTTTTCAGCAAAGACTCCAGGCGAAGTTGTTTTTTACTGCGGAAAAGGAAGAAAAATAAAGAAATCCAGCCTTTGAAATAAGAAAGAAACATTCAACATTTCAAGGTCAAGTGCATATGTGGGAAGCCAGTGAGAGTTCTGCTTTTCATGCCTGTTGGCCCCATTTATGAAATGACTGCTTTGCATTTGCCCTCTCCTTTTGATGTCTTCCCCTCAATGTTTTGGCTGAAAGCAGGAAGTAGAGCAGTGGGTGAAAGCGCACAAACATAGAGGGGGAAAAAAAAAGTTAAAACATTTTCCATGGTCAGAAGGGGTTGGGGTTTGCACAGAGGACAGAGGAATATTTAATTTAAAATGTGGTGAATCCAAAGCCAGTTGTGCCCACCTCTAGATGTAACCAAAACAGAGCAGGCACAGTAATTTCAGTTCCACTGAAAACACAGAGCAAGGACAAAATGGAAAAAGGCAACACAGGATGGTGAAGGCTTCAAGTGATGCAGAGAGAAAATTCCACAGGAAAGCATTAGTGCGAACATAAGCCAGCTGTGTTATTTAACGATGGGAGGCAGGTCTTCTGTGTGCTCAACTTTTTACGTGTTTTCTTGTAACAGCCAAGCATTCCATTCGGGCAATATTCACAGTTTGCAGAGCCACTTGTAAGGCTGCAGCTTTCCAGTGTAAAGTCATTAAAGCAATGCAGTTCTCACTTTGCAATAAGCACGGCTGTTCTTTGTTTCTTGTTTGCTTGCACTGTATGTTTCTTGCAGTTTCCTATTCTTTTAATTTTGATAGATTCTGATTAACCGTGAAACTTAAGAAATATGGCTGGAACTGAGATTCAACTCGTTTCGATACCTCAAATCCCCTTGATGCTCAACAGGCCTGCAGGAAGTCCTACAAAAATCATCTTCTGAGTAAAAATACTGCCTAGTGGCCCAGAGATACTGTCCAGACTCAGTCCTTCTCTCTCCTCCGTTTACAGCACTTAGCATGTACAAAGACCAGAAACCAGACACATCCCCCAGCTAGGATTACCTTCTCCAAAGAGAAGTCACTGGCTCTGATGGCATCGCCTTCAGTTACCCTACCACCTTCTTCTGCTGCCTGATAAAAAGAAAGGCTTAGGCTGACAAACACATGACAACACAGAGAAATCTCACAATTTGGGGATGTCGGGCCTTCAGCTGCTTCATGCTTGCTTCACTCATGATCTGTCTGCTCACAGCAGCCACGAGCCCGGCGTGCTACAGCTCACTTTGGGGTGTTTAGGGAGACAGAAAAGGTGTGACCTGTCCTCTTTTAAGATCACCTGTGAACATGGCACTGTGTGTTTCTACACCAGATGGATACCATGGTAATCATAATCTGAGTAGGAAAAAGAACGCACAAATCACTCTGTGGCTGCAGACCTGCTTTCTGTTGCAACCTCTTGTTTTCAGGTGCTTGTATCTAGGACAAACAGCTGCCCACGGGGTTGAGTTTTTCCAGACAAATACATTGTTCAAAAGGTAAGCAGTTATTTTCAAAACTAGGCACAAAAGCATTGCAGAATTTTTATCGGAGGTGAAAGGAGATGTAAATATCCCTTTCTCACGATAAAAAATTATCTGATGTCCCTTTGACTAATTCTATATCTGAGCTGGCTGGTGTTTGGCACTCAGTGTGTGTTTAGTTTATACATGCTTAAGCCCCTAAACTGTACCTCAGGAAGGCTAAGGTACACTTTGAAAAGAAATATTTATGAACTGTGTACTGGCAACAGCAAGAACCCAGATACTATGAGAAGAGCTCTGATAAAGCAGCAGGCATAGTAATCTGATAAGTTTGCTCCCGGTGCAGTGTATTGAGTCTGACTGAAATGGAGTTAATTTTCCCCACAGCAGCCCTCATAGTGCTGTGCTTTGTGTTGGTAGCTAGAAAGGTGTTGATGGCACACCAGTGTTTTGGCTACTGCTGAGCGGTGCTCCACAGCATCAAAGCAGGCTCTCCAACATTCTCCCCAACAGCAGGCCGGGGCTGGGCAAGATCTTGGGAGGGAACACAGCCAAGACAGCTGCCCCAAACTGGCCAAAGGGATATTCCATACGATATGGCATCTGCTCAGCAACAAAAATCAAGACAAAGGAGGAGGAGGGGAGGCACGCATTATTACAATATGTATGTTCTAGAACAACAACTACATGTACTGAAGCCCTGCTTCCCAGGAAGTTGCTGGCCATTCGCTGCTGATGGGAAATAGAGAATAAATCTTTTGTTTTTCTTTGCTTCCATGCACAGCCTTTTCTTTTGCGTTATTGAACTCTCTTTATCTTGACCCACAAGGTTTTTTCCAACTTATTTTCTGTTCCTCCAGTCCTGTTGAGAAGGGGAGTGATGGAGTGGCTGGTGGGCACCTGGCATTCAACCAAGATTAACGCACCACACATAGTTACCCAGATCATACTAGGATACAAACCATTGACCACCAGTAAACATCTAATAGTGCCTGACAACACCAAAGTTCAAGCCTGTGCAGGTATCAGATAGGAACTGCAGCAAAACTAGTAGAAATTAGTATGTCTATGGAGCTGTGACACTGATCAAAGCCTGCAGAATGCTTTTAATATGTTATGTATGTGATACTACATATGCCATGGTCCGTAAATGAGTCCTCAGGTTCAAACAGACATGCTGTGAGGCTCACACAGCTGGTTTAAGTTAAAAGGTCAGTCTGTGAACTGCAGAGATTAAATGAGACGCACCCCTCGGCTGGGTTAACCCCTGCCACAGAGATGGTAACCCCCAGCAAAATAATGCATAGGCCCTTCCAGGCGTGGAGACATGCTCAAGTACTCCAGCAAGATTTGTGCTGGTTAGTTTAAGGTACCTCACAAGTACAGTACACAGTGTTTCTCTGATTGTTTTAAAATGGAATGTTAAAATACCTTTTACAACACAGTGTCAGGGATGAAAAAAGCAACATAAAATTAATATGGACCCCAAAGAGCTCTCAGTGGCTGGAGTGCACATGGAAGGCAGCTCATTCAGCTCCCAAGTTTGAAATAGTTCAACCAGCGTTCAGGAGCAAATTTTGTGTGTGTGTGCTGGTGGCATTCTAATCTGACACATGAAACCTGCACTTTTCTCTTTAATATCATTTAATCAACTCTTCACTCTGAAAGTTACAGGATGCTGTGTGTTCATGCCAGCAAAGCAGCATAGCTATTCATTCAAGCAGACTGGAGTGCACACGTGATGGAGACATTAAAGAACTGATGAGGATCTCACAAGTTTAGGGAAGTTAACTGATGTAATTGCATACAATTCCACCTTCCCCTTCCCTGCTTCTTTTTGATTTCTTTCACAAGGAGACATCACCTCAGGGAAAGTTCTCGGATTATTAAGTTCTCCCAACTTCAGAGATACAGAGAATGTATTTCCATCTGAAAGCCTGAGTTACTAGGGAGGCTGGAACTGAAACTTGTTTCAGCCTGTAAATCACAAGACTATGTGCTACAGGCCAAGCTCTGTTTTGATTTGGTATAGCTTAAAGAGATTCCTATCAGAGTGCCCCATATAAACATCCAAAAAAAGATCATGTTTCTAACCCCACAGCAAGGAGCAGATGTAATTTTCCATGATTTATTTATGAGTTAAAAAAGTCAAAGGAAGCATTACAGAATGTTCATTTCAGTTCAAAAATAACTACTAGCTATACATTAAGCAACCCTCCAAATACATGATAACTTCTGGGAATGTCAACCAAAGAGTGTACAGACTGGTTGGTAAATTGCCTCTGTGTCAAAAATAACGAGTGTGTTTGTTGAGCAAGGTCATTACAGTAGTTCAAAACTTGTGGTTGGCAGCAGCAGGCTGGATGTTGCTGAGTCTGCAATTTTGTGGCAATACAAATATCAACAGACTGGCCAAGCAGTGCGGAGTCAGTTCTTGTAACTGAGCACTGCAGGATATGTTCAAGACTCTGATTTATTAGAAACTTCATCAAGAGTTGAGTTACGATTTCCCCATTATAGCCTTTTGAAGTGCAAATGTGAACAAAATTACACCACGTTGCAAAACCAATATGTTTTATCAAAAGCTTTGCATATGATTTTGATTTAAAAATGCACAAGTCAGAACACATTCTTTGGAATGTTTGTTTGTTTTTTCCAGCTGAAGATACAGCCAGATTCAAGTACATCGAAAGATAAAGTAGCTTTGCTCAAGTTTCTCCAAGGAAAAGACTTAGTAATTCCAACTGTTGAGAGAAACTGGTAATTAACATGGGATGAGGTGTACTTGGCAGCAGCAAAGTACCTTTCTGGCCCTCTGTCACACCTGTATATCTCATAGGTGTTGCTGAACTTTATTATTCCAACAATGGTATGAAGAATGGCCTTATTTCTATAGCATAGCGTGTATTTTATGTGTACAGAAACCCATCAAAAGATCTCAGAAATGAGTTTTCGGGGTGGTGAAGGACGTTTGCATCTTCTTGCGGTTGATTCCATATGCAGAAAATAATAGAATCTACTCAACTGCTTGTTGTGAACTATTCACCCAGGTGTAGCTAAATAGCAGTAAAAGTATCAAAAGTCTTACATCAAGTCAGGAATCATCAAAGGACCATCTTTCTAACACCTCCACCTTTTGCTTCCTTGACCCTCTGAAAAAATACTTTTTTTAACAAGATGTAGAATTAAACAGTGTATTCTCTCTAATCTAGCTATAACTGTCTATAAAGTCATTTAAAATTAAAGTTTTCACAGAATCACAGAATCACAGAACTGATGAAATGAAAAATTAAAAAGACTTTAAGATCATCTAGTCTGATTATTAACCTAACATGGACAAATCTTCAACTAAACTATATCCCTGACCACTATGTCTACACGACTCTTAAATACCTCCAGGGATGAGGACTCAAACACTTGCCTGGGCTACCATTCCAATGCCTGATAACCCTTTCAGTAAAGAAATGCTTCCTAATGTCCAATCTAAACTTCCCTTGGTGCAACTTGAAGCCATTTTTTCTTGTTCTATCACCTGTTACTTGGCTGAACAGTTCGACCCCCACCTCTCTACAGCCTCCTTTCAGGTAGTTGTAGAGAGCAATAAGGTTTCCCCTCAGCCTCCTTTTCTCTTGGGTAGATAACCAGAGTTCTCTCAGACACTCCTCATCACCGGCTTTGTTGCCCTTCTCTGGACACACTCTAGTGCCTCATTGTCCTTGTTGTAGGGAGGGGCCCAAAACTGAACACAGCACTAAAGATGTGGCCTCATCAGGTGCTCAGTACAGGGGGAGGATAATTTCACTGGTTCTACTGGCCACACTATTCCTATTATAGGCCAGGATCCCTTGCCTTCTTGGTCACCTGGGCACACTGCTGGCTCATGTTCAGCCGGCTGTTCATCAACACCCCCAGGCCCCTCTCTGCTGAGCAACTTTCCAGCCACTCTTCCCCAAGCCTGTAGCGCTGCTGGGGGTGGTTGTGGCCAGAGTGCAGGATCCGGCATTTGACCTTACTGAAACTCATACAGTTTCCCTTGGCCCATCGATCCAGCCTGCCCAGATCCCTCTGCAAAGCCTTCCTACCCTGATGCAGATCAGCACTTCCACCCAGCTTGGTGCCATCTGCAAACATATTGAGGGTGCACTCCATCCCCTCATCCAGATCACTGATAAAGATATTAACCAAGACTGGCCCCAAAACTGAGCCCTGAGGAACACCACTTGTGACCAGCCACCAACTGGATTAAACCCTATTTACCATGACTCTTTTGGCCTGGCCATCCAGACATTTTTTTTTCACCTAGCAAAATGCATATCCACCTAAGCCATGAGCATCAGGTTACTCCAGGACAATGCTGTGGGAAACGGTGTCAAAGGCTTTACTACAGTCCAGATAGACGATGTCCACAGCTTTTCCCTCAACCTCTAAACAGATGACCATGTTGTAGAAGAATATTCTTTAGGTAAATGACATTTCTATTACAATCTTTTGAAGCTTCTGTAGAATCATAGTATCATAGAATGCTCTGAGTTGGAAGGAACCTTTAAAGGTCATCTAGTTCAAAGCCGCTGCAGTAAGGAGGGACATCTTCAACTATTAGGTTGCTCAGAGCCCCATTCAATCTGTCCTTGAATGTCTCCAAGAGTGGGACATGTACTATCTGTTCCAATGTACTACCTGTTCCAATGTACAACTGTTCCAATGTTTCACCACTGTTATCATAAAAAAAAATTCTTGTATCTTGTCTGAATCTAGCCTCTTTAAGTTTAAAACCATTACCCCTTATCCTATTGCAAGAGGGCCTGCTAAAAAGATTGTCCCCATCTTACTTATAAGCCTTATAAGGCAGCAATAAGATTTCACTTGAGCCTTCTATTCTCCAGGATGAACAACCTCAAGTGTCTCTGGTTAGGTTCCATTTTATTTTTATTTTTCTGCAGAAGAATGCCCAGCCCCAAATACCAAACACCCCTATGACTATAAAATGTACACTCCTGACATTTATTACCACAACATCACTGCCCCGCCTGAGCAGCAGTGAAGTGACTAATTCCTTTCAGTTCCTCAATCCACTGTCTGCCTGTTCCAGATTTCTTAACCACCTAAACTTACTTTATTAGGTTCTCAAATGAAGAGGCACCCTGATAAACATTCTGTGCAAGTGAAAATCTAAGTGTGTTATGTCTTCCTGCATGCTCATAAACATGATCTTTTGAAGGCTTGAGAGGTGGCAGGGAAGGGATGAAGGGCAGGCAAGAAACAGGAAGGAGTCTCTGGCTGCTAGTGATAGAGCTGGTAGGGATGTCAGCCCTGCTCATGGGACCTACGCTCACAGCAGCAATGTATCATTGTCTATTCAGCTTGGATCATTTAGCTTACTAAGTAAAACTGCCAGGCAAGATTTGTTGGGGAGGGGTGGTTGTGTGGTTTGTTGTGTTTTTCTGCCAGCATGTAGAGGAAAGCTCTGTCCTCACTGAACCACGAATAGTACGGCCCAAGGACAATGCTGAGGAAATATGATACAGGGGAAGAAAAAACAGAATGCTTCAAGGATTTTAATTCAGGGCTGAGACAAGTTTCAGGAGTATGAATTACCACTTAGTTAAGAAGGGAGTAGGAAACAAAAAGAGAACAATGTAACAAAAATGTCATTGTAACATTGCTATTCGTTTATGAGTTTGAGGTGGGGATTTTGGTTTGGTGTTTTTTTTTCCTTTTTAAAAGCTAAACATGAAAGTTCTTCAAACAGTAAGCCATCTGGCCCTTACTGGATTTTAATGCAGCTCCTGAAATCTGATCTGAATTCATATAGCCAATAGTGTCCTTTGAAGTTAGCAAGCACATAAACACAAAAGCTTTATCAGTAGGGCCATTCATACAGCAGTAAGTGGTTGCAGAGTAAATTCATCCAGCCCCAGCCTGTCCCAGCACAAAACCCGTTCCTAACAAAGCATCTAATTTTGAGGATGGGATCCCACTGCCTAAGCACACACAGTCTCCAGTTACTCATATGATGTGACGGGCACTAAATAGGAACAAGGGTGGGATTGACCCCGTGACCTCTAGGACAAGCTGTGGGCCTGTTACACAGGCGTCTGCAGCCTGAGTCACTCACTGATTATATAGCAACAACAGTGTGCTGAAGCTTTAAAAAGATCTAAAAACAAGGTTCTAGTTGCGTTGTTCAATAACAATGCAGTGCCAAAAAGCCTGGCAGGGTCTGCTTCACAGGAAGGAACAGGTCACACTGCTCTGTGATCTGTAATTTTAGCCCTCTGCCCAGCACAATGTAGCAACAGCCTCTTCTAGTTAACTTTTCTGAGAGACCTCCTACCCACAACTTCCTTCCCCTAAGAGCAATAGTTTCTATCAACATTAACAGAGTTCAGAGTGTCTGCGTAGTAATATAGAGTAATACAGAGCAATATAAACCAATACAGAATGTCAAGGAGTGTCCAATTAGTCTCTGGGTGTTCTACACCATCAGGAAAACCTGGAAGTTTCCCCTAAGTGTCAGGATGTTGTAAGTGATGTCCCTCAGCTCCTCTTGCCTCATGTCCCAGCTCCCATTTAGCCTGTCAGTATTGTCATCTGCCAGAGACATTCTCAGATGAAGCAGTTAGCTCAAGATTTTTATTTCCATCTCCATTTCCATTCTGCAGCTATACTTCCACCTCTGGAGTTGTTACCATGCAAAGAATAGAGTCACAACTCCATTAAAGTGCAAAGCTGATTAGACACCTGCTGTCTGAGAACAGTAAGATGGCCAGGCATGGTACAATTTACATGAAATTGTGGCATCTCCAGGAACACATCATGTTGGGTTTTCATACAGCTTTGTTTGTCTTTCTGTGTAATCGCAATTCCCTAGCAATTGCAGTGTAAGTTTCTAACGTGGTAGGCATGTTTATCTTTAGGTTTCTCCTGAAAAATTGTCAGCAGGTGATAGCTCATGATTCATCAGTGCCATTCTGCAGTTTCACTGTTCCCACCTCAAATCACAGCCTGATTCAGCAATCTTGTTCTATGAGGCACTTTATTATTTTGATAATATTTTCCCACTGCTTGATGGGAAATAATACAAACTAATGGTTACTCATCTAAAGATGTATTTCCTTCCAAATTACCTAAACTCAATCTCACATCAAATATGAACTTTTCCTGGAAACTCTGTATAGCTGTCTAAAATTGGATATCCATGGCAAAACCTCCTTCTAATGCTGTCTCAGGAAACTGGGACAAATTTAGGACTACTCAAATATTTATTTTATCTCTAGCTAACAAACAAATTGGTAATTATATTTTTTCAATAGATCGATAGTTCCTTTGCCAACAAAAAGGCCCCTTTGCTTAGTTTGGACTATACTTCTGTCATAGGGATCATATAAATAGTTTCCAGACTCTCACTGTAATTTTGAAACCAATATAAAATATATCCAGCCCTGCATGTCTATTTCCTATTATTATTTTCATATGCCATGTTAACATAATTTTCTGTTGCACACTGGGAATTATAAAATGCATAAAAAAGAAAGTCATGTCTGGGATTAACACACAAGCAATCAAAAGATCTGGGAATACACTGCCCTGGGTAGTTTTTTCAGGAAGAGCTTTGTTTCAGTGGTATCTCATACAAACATTTGTCTGAGATTTGAAGGGGAATTCATAAACTTGACATGGTCAAAATATAACTTAAAAGTTTCCTCAAGGCACTTCAATACATTTATCTGCTGAAACCAAGTCTCTCTCAAGTTTGTACTCAGTTCATAGTTGAAAAAACCTAACCTCTGTACCTATGGCAGAGGCTTACTAGACCCTTTTGACAAAGACAAAAGAGGCTTGTAGATATTTTAACTAAAGTAAACCTCTTACTAAAACAAGTAAACAAACAGTGACATTTTTACATCTGTGAATTTAGGCTCCAAGCAAAAACTTGCCTTTTTTTTATTGGGGGTTTGGTGGAGTGGGGTTTTTTTGGCAACAGGTCTTTTGGAGCAATGCACCAATATTCTCCTCTGAGTTGTGCAGGGACAAGTTC
Source organism: Apaloderma vittatum (assembly GCF_000703405.1). NCBI lineage: Eukaryota > Metazoa > Chordata > Aves > Trogoniformes > Trogonidae > Apaloderma > Apaloderma vittatum. The sequence goes on from NW_009733452.1 coordinate 135,238, forward strand.
TTTTTATTATTGTTCTTTATTGTCCCCTTTCTGTAAATTCTTGAACACACTCCTTCAGGTTCTTAAAACCTACCCATTGAGGAACTATGCCCCACACTGATTAGATACATTTGCACAACAGTGCTTTCAAGTCACTGATTTGGGCAACTGGATTAGGCATAAATGTTCCCATATTCTGCTTCAAATTAATGTTGTGCCCCTTCCTGTGTGCTGGGGAAAGTATGAGGTGCTAGCTTCAGCTTCACAGTGATCTGCTTGTACTCTGTGGCATGTCAGTTTTTCTTTCAGGTACTTTATTTTTGCCACAGATAATGTACATTTTTGTTTGGCTGGGTTTAGTCTAGACAATCTGGTTCTTTCCAGAGCTGCTCAGAGCCTCTGGTCATGCTCTTCCACTATTTTTTTATTAATCAAAATCTCTCTTTAGACCATCAACACTACTTGCATTTTCTACTGAAACAACTCAAGTGCCTGTGCCAACCCAAACATGAGCTTGTCTCCCTAAAGGGGCACTGAGTGTGAAAACTCTCTGCTCTGTTTCCCTCATGGCACCTGCCAACACCCTCCTGGTACATCAAGCATATGAAAATATTTAGCATCAGTCATTTTTGAAAAAATATTTTCCTTTGTAGGTAAAGGTAAACTGTCCTGTTTCTTATATATTTATTTAAGTATTTAATCCTATAAAGAAGCAGCTGTTTCCATCTTCTCTGCTCCCAGTTATCTCTTTATTGAAAATATACCCAGAAATTTCAAACACTAGTGAAGTATGCACCACATGGATAAATGTTTCTCCTTCTGCTCTCTATTCCATCACAAATACTTAACTGTACAAAGAGCTGCCTTTAAGGACTGGATCTTAGGGAGCCTAGTAATCCCCCTCTTACCTCCCAGGTGGTTTTCATTAACTGATACTCTTGCAACATTGAAGTCTCCCTACATAACTTTGCAAATTTTCTTCCTTGCAAAAGTCAACCCTTACATATATTTTTCACAAGCTCTTGAACTTGCCATTGATCATCATTAAATAAAGCGTGCTCTGCTTGGAAAGAGTAGTGTAAAGCATTACAGTTACCTTCTTCTTTCCCCAAGGACTGGTTTGAGTGAGAGAAAGTTCAGGCTGAAGGACCCAGAGATGCTTCTGAGATATTGGCCAGGTACTGACTTCATTTTAGGTGTAGTACAAACATGCACCCAGCTGCCCTCTCCCTGGTTTCACAGAGTGTGGCCTGGACGCATGTGCTGACCCAGCGTATCTGTGGGGTATCGCCTTAAGGGAAACAGGCACTCTTGAGTTAGGGCTGTGAGAGCACCGAGATATCAGCCTCATGGCTTTTCTTCTCCCAAAGGACGTGTCCTCCACCAGCAATGTGGCTCCACAGCCACTCACTGACATGAGGGACTGCACCCATGGGCCAGCGCTGGCCTTGAGGTGCACTGAGGGAGGCAGGAGGGATTGCTGCCTGCAAGCCCTACAGCTCACAGCCTGGTGGCAGCAGCTTTTCACCGACCTTTTCCACAAAAAGAACCCTCTGGGATATAAAATACTTCTGCTCAGGACGTGGGCCCTGGCTCTGTTCTTACGTCCGCTGACATTATGGGGAGCCAGAGCCCAAGCTATATATTTGGACCAGGTAAGTCGGAGACTTCTATGTGGGGATGCGAGATAGTTTATGGTATTTCTGGATTTTGACACAAGGCTCAGCTTTTACATAAATGCAGCAATTATTCTCAGATGCTGGCCCTCAGATCATGGAATATACCCTGACCTGTGTTTGTGGGGTGTTCAGGATGAAAAGGTTCTTTGTGCAAGCCAAGGCTTCAGTACAGAACCATAACAAACGCAGAAACAGATAGCAATCACGGTGCATTAAGGTATTTTCCTCACCACTGCAAGAAACAGTGATGGTAAAAATCAATTGTTAACAAGATTTGAAACAGAAGAGTTGTTCATGGAGCTGGCTGAGCTGCCACTGAGCAAGGAGTCAGGAGAAAAGAGCAGTCGCTGCTCCTTTTTCCAGTTGGGCAAAAGAGTTCGTGTTCAGTGTGCCTCCCTGGTCATTTACAAAAGCTTTGTGTAAACAGGACCAACAGATATTCTGATAACCTCCACTGAAAATTATTTTTTTTCTGCATTTGTGGTAAGGAGGTATGCTCTCCCCTGAGAAATTTGTGTTATGAAAAAATAAAATCCTTGTACTGGATACATAAAAATTTCCAAAGAGGGAATAACAAACAAGTCCAGCCACTGTCCTGGCCACTGGTATATGACAAATTCTTCGGTTGCGAAAGCCCTTTTTATTTGTGTGAATGTCCAAAGGCAGGACACGAATAATGTTAAATCACAAAGCCAGGTACAAAGTTTTCTTCTCAGGGATAGCTCAGAGGGGGTTTGCTATCGCAAGTGTATTTTCACCAATATCTGTGATCCAATCTCTAGGCAAGGGCATGGCCAAAGCTCAGTCATTCTGGTAATGGCAATAGGTCTTTTAGAGTAATGGGCAGTAATATTGGTAGAAAAAGCGGAAACAAAGGCAGACAGCTACGACAATTTTACCTGCTTTGTCTTTCCCTCTGGTGAGTGTTTGTGGGCTGTGTGCATACATGCACATTTGGGTGTGTGTCCCTGGGAGCAGGGGGACACAGCTAACTGCTTTCACACAGGCCACCACGGTATCCACACCAGGAGCATCCCCAGAAGGGGAGGGCGGGAGAAGCCAGCAGGCCCTGCCTTGGGTGCTCCTACCTGGGGCTGCAGCCCGCCTACAAATGGGGCCAGACTTGCAGGGAGGTTTCCTATTCCATAAACTCTAGAGTTTGTTTCCTGCTGTTCATTGGGCAGCAGTGCCCAGGATGAGGACAGCCTCACAGAAGGCAAGCCCACGCATAAACATTCCCCAGCAATTAGTTCAGACACAAACTGACATCAAGTACAAATACTTCGATTCTTCACCATGTGTTATTATGGACTTAACACCATTGATTCTTACTGGTGCACAAGCCTAGAGTAGGACTCCACTGTCTAACCTGAAAATGCCTGCCAAGGAGACTGTCTCAGTCTCCTTGCAGATCATGGGAGATGCTTATTTGCAGATTCTTGGGAATGCAGGAAGAGTGGTCCTTGCTCTAGCACCAGATCCACTCACACAGACCAGCCAGGCCATGCAGGAGGGCTTGAGGGTAGCAGCATAACACAGAAGAATATAAGCGCTTGTTTTCTTCTTAGCAGAGACTGATATTAGGCCCATGCCAAAACAGCTGGTTGTCTAGTTGGGTTGTTGCAGTGGGACTTCTCTTGTAGGCCCTCTTTCTTCTAGCAGGGAGATACTAGCTCACTCGCACACCACCACCTAATTTCAGAGTCCTGTCACCTTATTTTCCTGAATAACCAGTTGGAAGATATTTGTTACCACTCCTTTCACCAGTATTCAGAGATGAGGGCTAAGGAAAAGCAAAGCCATAAAGAAATGCAAATGTATTATGTTGTAGAGAAGATTGTGAGGAAGATTTGCCACAGGCAACCAGACCTTCCAAACTGAAGAGTTAAAACACAAACATATACACTCATATTGAAATGAAAATGCCTCAGAATTATCAGCTGCTGCAGATACAAGGACATAAGACTTTGATATATTTAGGGACTGATCATTAGATATCTTGTAAATGACCTGTAATAATGCTTTAAAATTCAGTAAAGTCTGCAGGCCCATGAAGTTGTTTACAGATTTTAAATGGCCATCTGAAAAAATTAGTGCTGATGAATGCTGTCGTCCTTGTGACTGAAACAAAATCAAGGCATTTCAAAGATTTTTGGAACACCCTAACGTTGCCAATATGCCATGTAATTTCATTTTTGAGATAATACTGATCTTTCAATCTACACTCATGGCTCCAGAAATTGAATTTATAAATGATGGAAAGGCTTGGCTCTTGAATTCCCTGACCAAAAATCTAGTGAACATGTATTTCAGGAAAATCTTGAATAAATGACAGAGATTCTGTTGTACTTGAAACCTATTGCCACTCTTATTCACAACTGTGTATTCTCAATAAGCAGTATAAGTGGTATGAGAAACATATATGGCAATGACGAGGTAGCTGTGAAAAGCTGCGTCTGACTGCAAAAGCAGAATAACTACAAGCACTCTGTGTTCCCATAGCAGAATAACACCTCCCAAATTTTGGCCAGCTTTGTGTTCCACTACCTGAGTATAACACATTCATTTTGATCCTCTGATTGCACATTTTCCCCAGTGGCTGTGTTAGCCTACGATAGATTTCTTTTCTTGTTTATAAGGATATGTTTTCAGACTCCATTGTGAATTTATCAGTAGGAGTTGCTTATTTTCAATAGGGCTTAAGGTGAACCGCTTTCCTTTCTCATGTCCTTTCAACACAGTTGCACTTTTTTTCCAAGTGAAGCACAGCTATGACCCAACTTACAGCCCTAGGCAGTTTTTGTGGTGTTACGGCACTCTTCCAAGAACACGTGGGCTCATAAGTTTATATGGTTCACGTTTCCTAGCATTAGCATGCAACTGTGTTGTTAGAATAACATAATTTCTGCACTTGTTTTTTGTGCTCTTATGTTTACATTGGAGATGGTTCAAATTCCTCCTCCAAAGAGGTGTTCTTCAATGTTCTTTTCCAAACCTTCACTAAATATACAGAGCTGTGAATGGTGTATTTCCAGTTGTCTAGCCTATGGTTGTATTTTTAAAAGTAGTTGTTTTGCTACAATAAATCGGTCTATGATTTCAGCCTAATCATAGCTATAATGTATATGGGTTGTGGATTCCTTGTGTTTGAGTTTGTTTAACAGGATATCACTTTTTTTGATGCCTAGTACGTTGGAGATGTACAATAACTAGATATTAGGTACTTGCAATCGCTACTTTAATGCATGTAGAATGGGTCAACATCTTTGATTCAGCCTAGTTCCTTGCACATGCTGATCTTTCTCACTCCCTATCCCAAGTAAACTGTACTACAACAGTCATACTTACTCCACCTTACATCAAGCTATTTAGTGAACACACGGTTCCAAAATGAGAGAGACATAGTTTGAGTTTATTGTGAGGTTTTTTACTTTTTTTTGTGATTGATCTTTTATTTCATAATAGTGAAGCCCAGTGAGAACCAATCGCATCTAAAGAACCAAAATGTGGGCTGAACATATCGTAGCCTAGTGAAGCAACAACTTAAAACCGTATTCCCTCAAATGGTTATGTAAATCTTCATTAAACTTTATGTTTTCCCATTCCTCTATCCCCCAAAAATGAAATAAAATAATAATCAGGTAATGCCACATTGCACCAATTGTATTAGCTGAAATAAACATCATTATATTGGGTACCTTCAGAGACATGGTCTGAAAGAAGCTTAATAGATGAAATGATGCCTCCTATTAAGCATATAGAAAGTTTAATTTTTGCCTTGCCAAGTGCTTATGCTAACTGATCACCTGACTGTAATTTGCCTGTTTTGTTATTATTTTGAATTTGACAGATTAGAGTTTGATTATGTCAGACAATCTAAACCAATCTAAACACAAGAACCTATGTTAAGATGAAAAGATGCAGAGTACGGATCATTACAACTTCTCTTCACGTTCCTCGTCTCCAGTTCATCACAGGCTGCCAAAAAGATGAACCCTGTTTTTATTTCAGAAAACCAGCAAACTAATTGCCAGATATTTATATCTATATGGATACAAATCTTTATGAAGTATAGTCTCAGCTTGGAAAGTTCTCTGTTCATGGTTGATTTACAGAGCATAGTTAATGCCTAATTATTTCATTGTGCCTTTTGCCAAAGTATGAATAATTCATGTTCTTTCTTTAACAAAACCAAGAACAGGTTGATTCATGATCTTGATCCACAGCCAGAATTATGAAAAGCACATGAATATTGGAACAGTTTAGGATTTGGAAAGACAGGAGGATGACCAGGCTTCACATTCTATGTAGATTACCCATATCAACATCCAGAGGTTATATGGTAAGAACTATGCTCAGTAAGAACTGGAAAGAATATGCAACTTATTACTTGCTAAACACTGCTGAAACTTGATCATTTAGGCATTCCACCAGTCCCATGACCTGGCCACAGTCCATCTTCACGGCACCATCGCTCAGGTTTTGACTGTGGACTCCCTTCGGTTGATGAGTCAGGAAGGTGATCACGACTCAAGGAGACAATAGCTAGAAGATAAAATATTGCTCACATTGCACCCTCTACTGTCTAACTCCTATAACAGCTCTGAGCAAAGTCTGACTCGTGGGTCTGTGTTACAGTGGACAGAGAAGTAATCCAGGGAAAAAAAGCTAAAATAAAGGAAAAGACCACAGAGGCGACAAAGAAAATCTGCATAGAATATCAGAAATGAGCAACTCCATTTTTTGCCAAATGGTTTATTGATTAATTGTTAAGCCTAAACATTTAATCCTGACTGCATTACAATTCTGAGTTCAATGGGAGATCCTCATTCATGAAGTTAGGAGGACACTGCTTGTAGAATGTGGGCCACAGGATTAGGAAATCCATCTAAGTTCCTAGACCATGTTTGAGGTACAGATCCTAGAAGTCCATGAAAGTGTCAAAGCCGCCCCATGGAGTACAGGGGCCATAGCTGTCCTTAATTAGACATGGCATCTCACTATCACAGGCAAAAAATAACAAGCTGCCAAGTTAGGAAGATGGCTGTAAGTAATGGAGTGGACTGAAGATTGCTAGTTTGTTGCCTTACACTGCACCGCAGACAAGAGTGCTCTGTGGCAGAGTATACCATTGCCCTACACTGTCCCGTTAATCATCCTGTCAACATGTTGACCAGTCACTCTCAGGCTTTCCTATGTTCCACTGCTGCATTTTACTGAATATAGCCCCCCATCCTAAAAGAGGTCACCCTGCTTCTAAATTCCTACCCAAAATGAGTTACCAATGACCCAAGAGACAGAGGACTCCTCACTTGTCCAGAGTTAGCTTACTGGGTATACCCCAGAGAAGAATCTAAAGAGTGATACTAAAATTCGGACCCTGATCTCAAGCATCTGAAGACACCCTACACAACAAAGACAGAAATCCATCTCTAGAGAGGTGAGTCTGCCCATCCTCACGGAGATGTGTAAGAGAGGTGGGATGGCTCATCCTTGCTGGTGTCTGTCATACTTTATGGTCTACAGAGGGAACTTATATAATAAGTTTAGGCAGTTCACCTGGGGAAGAATGAATTGTACTCATAAGGCCCTACCCTGTAAGTCTTAAAATCCAAAGGGACATGCTAGCACAACCATGCCATAAGGAGAAAATGAACCAAAAAAAAAAAAAGAAAGAAAGACTATATCTGTACACAACTATGTTACTTACAGATATAGCTTATAGGAAATAAAACTATATAAAATATGGGAGAGATTAAGATCATGGTGATAACAGTAATTATTCAGTATCACAACAGAAAGAGGCATTTCAATCAATTAAAATAAGAAAAGTAAAGAAAAAAAGAACATTACCAAAGGTTCATCTGACTCCACTTTAGTTAGTATAAACATGGCACTGTTCTCTACATGCCAATAGAGAAGAGCAGATATTTACATGAGTGGAAGAACATAGTTTCCAATTCCAGTCTCCGGACAGCATTAAGGAGGACAGCACTCTCATCAGAAGACTGTGGGTGGCAGCCTACATAATCCTGTTTGCGACTGTGCCCTCAGCCAGCTTTCCATAAGAAAGGGCTTAAAACAGTAGCGGATTCAAGCTTTCTTTTATTGCAGCTGGACATAATAAATAAAACCAAAAGTTTGGTCCTTTCAGAAACAGAGCAAATCGTCAGCTGTGTCAGTTATTTCAGGAGTGTATCTCAGGAGAGCTGTTGCTGTTGCTTCATGTTCTGCTGTTGCTCAGGGATACTGTGGCCATAGGGACCAGCAAAGGAGCAATTTCCTTCAGCTGTCTTCTGAGGAAGGAGACATGAAATTCCATTAAATAGCAGGTCTTCATTAAAACTTGAGACACCAGCGTCCATTACACTGCAAGGAGCAGTTTATCCCGCTTTCTTTTTTAAACCTCAATATTATCTGCTTTCCTTTTAAGCCTTCACTGAGTGGGTGGGGGTGTGTGGAAGTATTATAACTTCTATACAGCTGAGCAAAGAGTCATAGTTTAGGATGGTTGTCAGCCGAGATTTTTTTAAATGAAGACTTGTCTCTCAAGAGACTTAGGAAAAGTGAGAGGCTTGAAAAAGCAATCTGCACAAAGCACCAGATCACATGGAGCAGGAGACAACTCTGCTGTGCTTGGACTTGACAAGCAACCTTTTCCATCTTTGACTTCTGTTATTTTAGGACAGTAATCTGCAACTCTCAGACTGCTGTCCTTGGCAGAGACTGAAGCACAGCCAACACATGGATATCCTTGCTTATAACTGAAACACAGAGCAGGAAAAAAAAACTCAGAGACTAGATTAGGTGGAGCTCATGGCAAAAAATACCCTCTCTTCTCATAGTGTCCTCTCTGCTTCATAGCATTTGGCATTAACCTCAGCCTTTCTTGACTGTTTGCAAGTGCTGAATGCTTTAAAGATAAGGGAGAGCTCACAGTCAGTTAACAGTATCTGAAGTGTTTTTCCTTCCCATTGGAAAAAGGTTAAACTTTGACTCAGAAACAGCTAGGTAGAGTTCTTGTCTTGATAGGAGCTTCTAAAGGTGACTACAAATGGTGCTTCTTCAGCATGGTTAATGCTAGTCAAAATGCAGTCAGAATAGACATTTGACAGGAAAGTCATGGATTGCGAATCTCAGGTGAATAAAATATAAGTGTATATGCAATCAGTTCACTTAGGTACCGTGATGTCTAACACAAACTGACTTTAAAAAAAAAATAAAAATCTAAAAAAAGAATGCAATTTACATGTGTGGAAAGGATGTCCTCTAACGAAGCAGGGAGTTCGTGCCTTCCCCAGGAAAACATTCACACCATATGTATGGTATCTTTTAGAAATTGCTTCAAAACAGGCATAAAATCAAGTTTGTCAGGTGTCCTGACAGGAATGGACCTAAGACAAGACCCTGGCTGCCTGCATGCATTGAAACGGCAACTCCTGTCCAAGCTTGTGCAGATAATATTGTTCAAGAGCCCCAGTAATACCCACTACAGGATCAGAAGCGATTTGTACACGGTCTGAATCTGTGAGGAAATGGAAGTGTTTGGGGCTGGTCTCAGGAACATGCCTGCCACCTGAGGCACAGCAGCCCCAGGTGCTGCAAGCAAACCCAGAGGAGTCCACATAAAAATTCAGAGCTTAAGCCCCGGCTATCTCACTACATGAAAAGGACACAAATCTATGCTCGTTTGATCAAGGCTGGGGATATATCCCCTGTGTTAGGAAGGGCTGTGTATCAGGGAATCAAACTACCTTTTTGTTTAGTGAAAATTCATCAAGTTAAATAAGTGTTATCATCACAAAGCATAAAAATAAATTGTCCTCTTCAAACCGCATCACTTAGTAAATCAGTGCAGCAGAGCCCCGAAACACAAAACAAGTGTTGTTTCAGTGGAGCAAAGTGACAGGGCCAACAGCAGATGCATTTCTTGGCACGGAGCGCTACAAATTTTGTAAGCAGCAGGGATGAACCTGTTTCACCAAAGATTAAGTCTACACAAAAGAATTGCATTCAGCATTGGGAAAGAGGCTCATCTATTGTCCTGGCAAGCAGCACCAAAGATACAGTACCCTGGAGACAAAATGTGAGGCTAGTTGGAAACACACTTGCCAACCTGAAAAGAAGGAGAGGCAGCACAATGGTAACTAGTGAAGAAACAGCTGGGCATGGTGGCACCAGGCTGTGTCTTTCAACCCATGCTAACACTTGTTCATACAGCCAGCATGTTGTGAAAAAGTGCTTGTCGCTTTCCATTTGGTCACAGAGAGATGAATAGGGCCCAGTGTCAAAGCAAGCAGGTTAGGGGGGTTGGTTTGTTTGCTTTTAATACTCAACAGTGTTGGAAAGGGTATAGTTAAATGGTAAGCCTGCCCATGTGCAAATTTATATCGCAGTAGTGACTTACTGCTGACTTTTGAGAAATGCCAAGAAGCCTCAAGATTTTGAGAAAATACAGGCCATCATCAACACAACTTGCAAGAAACACTCCTCTAATGCTTCACACTCATGCCAAGTTCAAGGGCAGGAAACTGGCTGTTGGTCAATTCCAATGTACAGCATCCATAATATGGGTAGTGGTGAGTCCTACCCAGTTCAAAATTTCACACTGTGGAAAAGCTGGTGCCTAGCATGAATTCCTTCACCCATTGTAATCTCCTTTACAGTATTTATAGCAGAAGCTCACTGCTGCATCTGTATTGAGAGAAACAAATCAGCTACAAAATGTTCCTTTGTATGAGTTATGTGCAAGTTTCAAGCTAATGGAAAAATGTGAAAAATTTCAATGCCTCTGCTCCAAGTTATCTGAGAAAAAAATGCTCATAATCTTTCTCTCCCCTCTTTGGATTCACCTCAAAAAAATCTAAGAAAGTCCTCTTAATGGCAGTGGATGAAAAGCCATTACGATGGCCAATGGCTTTTTAAAAACTTTATTTTTTGTTTTAAAAATGTTCCGAGGGCACATACTATTTTAATGATCACAGCAAATTGTAACCTTTTAAATATGTTTCCTCGGATGTTTTCCTAGGAGGAAATCAGGATCTGTAAATGATCCAAGGATAATAACTCATTACAGCAGAGGCTGGCTGCTGGGGAAGTGAGTAGCTGGACTGCCAAGAGACTTTGTCTTCTAGAAGACCTGTACTGAAATGAAGCTTTATTCATAGACCATATCAGCACTGTGGAATCAGTATTCTCAAATAGCAAACTCATGAGATGGAATTTCTGATCCCTTCTGATTTTGACTCATGGTTTCAAATGCAGTGTCTTCAAGAGCCACACAAGCTTTCATCCCTAGAACAGTACCTGCTACATCCTGCACCCCAGGGAAGTTGCCTCACTGTGCTGCTGCTGAATTTTTGAGCCACATCGCACAACAAATATAATCCGAGTAAATCAGGATTTGTACCATCAGCTTGTGAGCATGCAAGGAGTTGGTCTATTCATACAAAGAGCTGATATAGCCAGATGTGAGTGCAAAGGCCTTTTCTCCACCCTAAAGCCTATGAAGGCAGAGAAAATTTCCTTAGACATAGAAGACTTGTTGCTTTTTTTAGAATTCAGCAGTTTTAGCGTTTTCTTACTACTCCAAATCAAAATAGCTGATTTCAGGGCATGCTGCAGTTCCTTTCCTTCTTCTATACTCTCAAAAACTTTAAACTGAACAAAAATTATTACAGAGATGAGGTGATTCTAGAGTTTAGTTTGGCTGTATTGAAGCCACTGGAAAATACTACCACATCTTCTCTGCTTTCTTATTTTGGAATGTATCCATTTCATCATGACCCACAAAAACTGTTGCAAGGTACATAGCTCCTTTCTCACCCCTCTGATGTGGAAATATGCATTACTGAAATGTTCCAATAATCCAAATGTTCTAAATGACTCTAGTTCACAAGGATGAAGTAGCTCCATCCAAATTAACATCTTAGAAAAGCAAGTCTACTTACAAAAATATTCCTGTTCATCCTGGAGATGTATCTATACATAAATTTCAGATAATTTCCTTCCCTAATGCCCTAAGACTAGCTGAGTTCTCTCTTTCCTTTAAGCTTTAACTGATACATGATTATTTTTCCAGTGTCTACATACAGACTTTGGATATTTTTGTCAAGCGAACAACAGACTTTTTTCAGTGCCTTATAAGAGAAGTAGCAACAACTAGTTCTGTTAAATGGAAGGTCATCTAATGTTCTCAACATGGTCATTTTCCAGTGCTTTCAAGTCGACCCTCATATATGTAGATAAATGCCTTTAGCGCTGCTTCCTTGTACAGTGCCTGTGAGGTTACTGCTAGAAAGATAGAACAAAGCTTTTTCTGACATGATAAAAGTAAAAAAGAAAACAAAACTGAGAGAAGCTCTTATGATGAGGTTTTTAATGAAGACTTTCACTAAAAGAAAAGTCTTCTATAACATTTATTCTGAATATAATGATGTTTTTTTCTTTTTCTAACACAAAAAATATCTGTGACTGATAGAGAGGGGTATTCTATGACCTGTGTATCACAGCAGACTGTGTAAGATTCCTAACTGTCCAAGCTGACTACAGGAAGTTTGAGGAGCATAAAAGCCTCAGCCCTTCCATCTCACTTTCCCCTGAATCAGAATCCCGTCTAAACCCTGATTTCTGAGTGTCAGTCCCTGACCCATGCCTTCAGCTAGGACCCATTCTCAGCTGATATTGTGAGCTGTATTGACAGCAAGGTATGTGCAGGACTACTGTGAGCTGCTGGCTTTTATAAGAGCAAATGCCTCATGTATCTGGTCCCTCCTGAGGAAGCAGACCCTGGATCTCATGCCTGCTCGCTGCATTTCTTCTGGACGGTGCAGGCAGAGGTGAGCTGTTTTCCACAGGACCAACAACTACGCTAAAATCTCTGTTGCTAGGAGACAAAGTGTACATGTGGTAAGTGAGCTGCACCTCAACTCATGGTGACTTGCCTGTAGTCCATGATATATGAGCACCAAGCCTTCAGTGCTTTAGAGCCTAATGGGCAGCCAGGCATGGCCCCAGACCTACCGGCCCACTACAATATCAGGTCCTAGCCCAAGTTTTTTTGGAAGGTTTAATTAGTCTAAATGGTTAATCAACAGATGGCCACCTCACACCGTTGCCAAACAGGTCACTCTGTACTGCACTCAGAGCTTCATGTCACCTATGTGTTATCAATATATATTGGCCACTGATGGTCTAAAAGTTGCCCCATCAGCCAACCCAGTGCTTGTTACAGAAACCAAGTCTGTGGGCAAGGCAATCCAAATGGTCACTAATTTAAGGTATGTCCACTGTGCTAAATACACAGCAGGATCAGGTAAGGAGCTGTACTGCCTTCGGCATCTCTATGTCTGCCTCACAGACCACAGAGGAGGGCAAGGGCAAACGAAGGAGCCAGTCCATTCCCAAATGCATTGCTGTGCAAGCCTCATCACAGAGAAACTCTCAAAGGCCTGGGGATGGGTTATCTACAAACTTCAATAGTATGAAAGGACCCCAAGAGATTTATGCTATCTGGCGTCGTATGGAAAAATGCAAGGATAATTGTCTTGCTAGTTCATAATATCTCATCCTTTTACATTAGGCTTAATTTCTAAGGACACGTGATGCTGTTGTAAGACTAAGAGTGGGCATTAGAGACATAAAAATAACTGCTCCCCCTCCCACTCTCAGACATTTCTAATTAGTTTCAGAGAGCCCTTCAATGCAGTACCCACATCCACCCCCTCACAGGCTGTCATAGGTCGCACCTTTACCTTTCACTTCACTGACAGGTATTAATCAGACTTCATAGCTCACAGTAAAGATTTTAACTTGGGCCCTGCAATGTATTACGAAAGAAATCTTTTACCTAATTCATCAGCCAAAATCTTCCTGTGTTAAAGGCTCTGCAAGATGATCTTGTTATAAGTGAAATATGCCTGTGTATCAGGAAATGCACAGAGACTAAATAGGAATAGAGATTTGCTTTTATTACTTCTTTACAAAGTTTCATTTCATTCTTTTCTCTAATGTTTTTTCCAACACTTTGTTTTAGTGACATCTTCATCTGAAATGGCAACAAGTACATCTAATTGGAAATTTTTCTCATAGATATTACTGGAAAGTTTCTATTTCCTCTTGAAGTATTGCTTATTACTTTCATTTTCTAAGATTATTCCACACTGACAAACATCAGAAGAAAGTTTGGGAAAAGGTGGAGATATCTTACTAACATTTTAAGGCAAATTAGATGAACTGCAAGAATTTGCTAGTGTTAAAAATATTTCAGCCACACTTGAAGAATATAAAGCTTCATCGTGTAAAAAAAAAATCATACTTCTACGAGAGCCACAAAGATGATTTGCAGAGCCACAAAGATGATGAAGGGAGTGGAACGTCAACCTTATGAGGAAAGGCTGAGGGAGTTGGATCTTTTCAGCTTGGAGAAGAGGAGGCTGAGGGGTGACCTCATTAATGTTTATAAATATTTCAAGGGGGAGTGTCAGGAGGACAGATCCAGGCCCTTTTCAGCGATGTCCAGTGACAGCACAATGGGCAATAGGTGCAAGATGGAGCATAGGAGGTTCCACAAAAAAACATTAGGAAAAGCTTCTTTACTGTGAGGGTGACAGAGCACTAGCACAGGCTGCCTAGAGAGGCTGTGGAGTCTCCTTCCCTGGAGAGATTTAAAACCCACCTGGATGCGTTCCTGCCTGACCTGCCCTAGGGGATCCTGCTTTGGCAGGGGCGTTGGACTAGATGATCTTTCAAGGTCCCTTCCAACTTCTAACATTCTGTGATTCTATGTGATTCTGTGGTTCTGTAATATTTTGTTTTTCTTGTTGAGGTTATCATATATGCATAAATGCAAACATTTGCTGCTAATCATCCCTTTTTCCTTCACCGATCCACATCCGATCTTAACAATGTTATATATTTTTCAGCCAAAGTGCTCAAAGCATTTCATAAGAGCATTTAAAAATCATTATCCTTAATTCACAGACAGTGCCACAGAGGCGATGTGATGTTTGCAAAATTACTCAATACAGGTGTTGCAGTCAAAAGCAGAATCAACATCTCCGAACCCATCTCCCTAGCCCAGTCATTTTTTTCACCATGAAAGAAGACAGTGATGATGAAAGAAGCTTCACCAAATAAATCAAAGATCACCTCACTCACACTCTGTCCATAACAGATCTTCTCCCACAAATCCCAAGAATGGCAAAACAAAGGTGTTCTAATTTTGTTAAAGGGGAAATAAAACGCCCCTGAGCATCATGATGTTGAGGTTTGCGTACAGTTGCATATGCAAAGGCTGATCTCAAATGTGGCCACCCAAGGCTAATTAGAATTGGAGACATTCATAATTACAGCGTTCTCTAATTATAGAAAGGCTAGCACTTTCACTTCTGCACAAATTCATGGCTAACTGTTCGATGATGATGGGAAAGAAAAGAAAGAAAAGCACAATGACTATTTAATGAGTTTTTGGTAAACATATTACATTATTTAAAGTGTATTTAAGTGCATCCAAGTCTTGTTAAATTGCCATTCTTCTCTACATTTTTCATACTAGGGAAGCATGTGGCCTTCGGCCAAGCACTGGCCATACTGGCATCTGAGTGGTGGCCTAAGCTCTTTGCCCAGGTGGAGGCAGGTGATGAGAAGCTGTGGATTGATATTGTTGATGAGAAGCTGTGAATTGATGATAGGGTGATGACACACTGGGACAGACTGCTCAGAGAAGTTGTGGATAGAATCATAAAAAAAAATAATAAAATCATTAAGGCTGGAAAAGACCTCTAAGATCATCAAGTCCAACCATCAACCAAACATTACGATGACCACTAAACCACATCTTAAAGTGCCACATCTATACCTCCAAGAATGATAGCTCCATCGCTTTCCTGGGCAGCCTGCTGCAGTGGCTTCTCAGTAAAGAAATATTTAGAAATATTTCCTAATATCCAATCTAGACCTCCCTTGGGACAACTTGAGGCCACTTCCTCTTGTTCCATCACTTGATATTTGGGTGAAGAAACTGAACCCCACCTCACTCCAGCCCCCTTTCAAGTACCTGTAGAGGTCAATAAGGTCTCCCCTCACCGTCCTCCAGACTAGACAATCCCATTTCACTTAGCCACTCCTTATAAGATTTGTTCTCTAGACTCCTCACCAATTTTGCTGTCCTTCTCTGGACTGGTTCCAGCACCTCAATGTTTTTCTTAAGCTGCTGTGCACAAAATTGGTCCTTTTCTGCCTGGCAGCAGTCCAGCCACTTCTCTCTAAGCCTGTAGTGCTGCCGGGGGGTGTTGTGGTCAAAGTGTAGAACCTGGCACTTGGCCTTATTGAAACTCATGCAATTGGTCTTGGCCCATCAATCCAACCTGTCTAGACCCCTCTGCAAAGCCTTCCTGCCCTCCAACAGATTGACACTTCCACCCATCTTGGTGTCATCTGCAATCTTACTGAGGGTGCACTCAATCTCCTCATCCAAATAATTGATAAACATATTAAACAAGACTGGCCCCAACACTAAGCACTGGGGAACACCACTTGTGACCAGTTGCCAACTGGATTTAACCCCGTTCACCAAAATTCTATGGGCTCAGCCATCCAGATAGTTTTTTACCTAGCAAAGAGTACACCTGTCTAAGTCATGAGCCAGCAGCTTCTTTAGCATAATGCCGTGGTAGATAGAGTCATAGAATCATAGAATCATAGAATGGCCTAGGCTGGAAGGGACCTTAGAGATCCAACCTCCCTGTCATGGGCAGGGACGCCACCTCTCGACTAGACCAGGAAACACACATGGGGACCGAGCGGGAATAGTGTCAAAGACTTTACCTAAGTCCACGTGGACAACGTCTACAGCCTTTCCTTCCAGGTAGAGAACTTCCACACCCTTTCTCACATCCACTAGGCAGGTCATCTGGTCATAAAATGAGATCAGGTTGGTTAAGCAGGACCTGATTTTCATGAACCCGTGCTGGCTGGACCTGATCCCTTGGTTGTCCTGCACATGCCAGGAGGGATGCCCTTTCCCTGTAAGTGTTGAAGGCCAGGCTGGATGGGGCTTTGAGCAACTTGGTCTAGTGGAAGGGGTTCCTACCCATGGCAGGGGGGTTGGAAATAGATGATCTTTAAGGTCTTTTCCAGCCCAAACCATTCTATGATTCCATGATTCTATGATGGTTTTGTGAAAGGCTCAGCACTTATGGTAGGCATCATGCTATTTAAGGCAGACAGGAATGAAGAAGGGGAGTGCCTGCACGTGTGGGTGCAAGTCTCAGCAGAATTGTATTTCTCCTGATGGAGACATTGCTCTCCTTTGAGGAGATCCACAGCAAGAACTGCCCAGGGCCTCGAAGACATGCAATAGCCGCCCTCGAAGAACTGCTATGCTTTCCAGAAAACTCAGGACTATTGAAGTTCAGGTGCCTTGGTCTTGTTTAACAAGGAAACGCCATCAGAGATACACAATCTCACACACTGCCTTGCTGCTCTTGCACCAGCTAGTATGTCAGTGGGATTTTTTTACTTGTTTCATAACCAGACGTTAACTAAGGGCCAGCTGTCTACCTGGACATTTAGGCTGGCATCAAAGCCATTGACAGCCATAAGTCTTTTGCCATTCAGAGCAGCTGAGCATTAGCCTTCAAGTATTTTTATCTAGAAAAAATAACTGCTTGTGCCTGTACCCACTGCCAAAGACTCACTTTGAAACCACTAGCAACACTGACAGGGACAGAGACTGGGAATGGGGACAGAGACATCAAGACCTTAGACTGACAGAAAGGGAGAGGTAGAAAGGAGACAGCTACCAAGAGCTCAAGCAGCACAGCTCGCAAGGGGCAATCACGTCAGAAAGGAGCAGAGCTCTGCCAAACCGGTTTAGCTGTGGAGCTGAGATCCAGCTGTGCTGTTAACAGCCAGCTCTGCTAAAGCAGACCTCAGCACCTCAGCACAGTCCTCTCCATCACTCCTTTGCACTTCAGAAATGCAGAATGTGCTGAAAGCTTCTTTCCCTGAGACTTTTCCTCTGGCAGGATATCAGTGAACTGGCATCTCATCTAGGCATTAACAACCTGAGTGGGCAGTGGTGAGGAAAGAGAGAGCCAAGATGTTACTGTTAAGGAACAATTTTTCCATGTAATACAACTAGACCAGGAAGTTTCCATGACAGTGAATATTATCAGAACTGATACTTGATCATCCTTCACTGGAAAATTCTTTCTAGCTATATCTGAGTTGTCTTGTTTTAACAGAGATATGAGACACCAGGCCCAACCTTCGTTTGTTAAAAAATGCACAGGCAAGCAGAGAAATGGCTAGCAACACCCTAGAATGGAAAATACAGAAATATAACACAAATTTGTTTACATTTTTCCAGACTGGGTTAATGGAAAAAGTTATCGCTTGACTGTTTACAGTCGTCAGGATAAATTTACACAGGTTTTATTTAGGCTATAAGATCCATCTGGGACATATTTGCTCACTTCAGAAACAGTCATTCCATTTGCAAGACAAAGGAAAAGGCTAAGGTTTGAACTGACACACACACACCCCCTCAAGGAAAGCAATAATAAAAAACTAAAAAAATCTCAAAACCGTGTTAAGCTCCTGTGTAGAAAAGATTCATATGTTAACATTAGGCTTAGCGCTCCTGAGGGGTTTTTCAAAGTCGCCTTGAACATATGGTTCTATATGCTTTATTTAAAAGAATTTTCTTTAAAACATCCTGCCAGATACTAATTCCTTTTGGCATCTGAAATACAGTTCATGAGGACTGCTTGGCTGCTTGCAAAAAACATACACTTGTTTAGAGGCAAATCTGCAGTCTGGCTCTTTTGAAAGGAGGGCATTAAGATACCTCACACAGGGTATGCTACGAGACATTTTTAAAGGAAGTGGCTGGCTCCTTCCAACCTGAGCTTGAGGCTGACAGAATTTCCTTTGGTTTTAATAGATTTTAAACTAACCCTATTGTTTAGGGAAGGACTGTGAGCTATCAAATGCCTGAGCAATATTATGTCTTGTCTATGCTACAGCATCTGCCTTTGCAAAGATACTGCAACATTAGAAGTGTTCCTGTATGGCATTTCATGTTTTATGTATGCTGTGGTATCTTTTCATAGTATTAACTTAAATATTTCAATACTGTCTCCAGGCTTAAAGAAAAATTCTTCCCTCTCCCCTCACTTCCCATCAACAGACGTTATTGTGTTAACTGGAATTCAGGGGTTTCCTATAGTCCGCTTGTACAGCTTTTTCCTGATAGTGTATTTAGAATATAGCTTTACATTTCAGAGAGACCAGTGGACATAACTAAATTTCCGGCAGTGCCTTGCTGGTTGACAGATGGCAGGACAGACATTCTCTCTCATCAGGCATCTCCCATGTGCCTCATGGGGTGAGGGAAAAATGGGTAAAAGTAAAAGATTTCCCATGAAAATGCAAATAATAGTTGTAAATCAACAGAAAGAGCAGAGATATGAAGTCACATAAAATTCTAAGAGAGTGACAAAGTTAGATTACCTAGGCAAACTTCAAATAATCTTCCAGTTCGCTGGATTTTACTGAATAAAGAATACAGGGACTGGATTTCTAAATGTATCCACAGACAACTTAAGTCAGAAGTGATCATGAAATATGGTACTAGGCACAGTGTGCCACTACCGAACCCCAGACTACACATCAGTGACAACAGAAATATGCTCTAAGTGAAGGGGGAAAAAAATGCCTTTATTTCCCCCTTCTAACAGGCGTAAGATAGAAATTCAGCAATTTTAAACTTCAGTTGAATGCAGATTTAAATGATGCCTAACTATGGCTCAAGAAAAATTACAAACTCTTCACACATAGCTGTAACTGACATAAGTGCTTGACAACACTTAGAGCAAGTCTGAGGTTATCTTCCACACATATTTGAACACCTAAGAGCCACCAGAAGGTGCTTGAGCACAAGCTGGCAGTTTGATTTCCAAATTAAAGTGGCATTCTTGAATAGTTCCTCTATTTGGCCATCAAAAGACTCCTAAAAAGTCCTTTTAAGAGTGAAGAGGAACCTTGAGCAGGAGACTGCTCACATCAATGTGCATTGTCCAAATAACCTGGAAGCAGATCACCATTTCTTCTAGATACACAGAAGCCTTGGAAACATCAGCATTAGCACTAAACTCTCCCACTACCAAGGACTGCATTGGTCAAGCTTCTAACCACCCTTCTCAGGAAAGTAAAAAGAAACCAAACTCATCTTCTTTGGCTTAATTTTCTACCCTACGTGTTGCAAGTGGCAGACAAGCTTGCTTTTATGGATTGATGAGCACAGAATGGCAGACCTAAGAGACCACAAAAAAAAGGTAAACAAGCCCATGTAATTTCAATATGCCATCAAACATCATCTCTAGCAGAGTAAAAATGAGATTCTGCAGAAATTTTGACACAGATAATGTTTTTATTACCAATGAATTACATTGCCTGCCTTAGAGAAACTAGAATGTAACTCCTTGACTTCAGTAATTGTTATAGTACTCACCCCAGTACTGAGATCAATAGAAAAAATATTTTGAGCAAATGATAATAAAAATTTATATTTTTAGAGCTTTGCAATTCAACATTTTAATACCGTTTGTATTGCTCTTAATATTAGCCTAGCATTTCAAAGTCAGCTATGAGGGGCTTTTCATTTCTCAAGGCAGTAATCCAATTCCACAGGAGATGTAATTATCTACACCAAAGGGATGTACTTTAGTACACATGAGAAATCAGTGTGAAGGGATAGCTAGTCCAGCAGGATTTTTTTTAATTGAGAACTTATAAAGGTCAGAGGCACTGCAATCTGATGGATACCAGCTTGCTTTTGTAGGTTTGCCTTCACATTCACCTTTTGAACATGAAATAGAATATTTTTCCCATGAACAGGAAAGGTAACTATTCTGCACGCTTTTCCATTAATGAGGAGCTGCTCTGTATGAACAATTAAACCAAAAAATAGATAGAGCCTATTCCTATCAGGGAGCACAATAAAGTCAAACACAAAACACACAGTCAAAACAATGGTCTTTGAAGGCTGGTATAACTCCAGAAAAAAATTACAAAGCAAAGGATGTTCAGTTTTGAAATGTGTTGAACAAAGTAGAAAATAAAAACCTCTTGAATTCACAAAACAGATTTGTTTGTTTTGATCTGAACTTTTTCAACATCAACTCAAAAGTAAAGGTTTGTTGGAAACAGAGTGATAGCACAAGGAATTTACAAAGAAGCAACTGAGAGATGTCACTGGCATTGTTCAGAAAAATCTTTCCAGTTTTCAGGAATAAATGGAGTGGAAAAAAGAGATACAATCATCTGAAGTCACACAGGATTCCATGTTTACTGTTCATGATGAAGCTTAGAAAATATATGATGTATACAGGGGAACTGATTTCTCTGCTACTGCACAATAACCAAAATAAAACCTAGACACTAAGAAAGGAAGAGGAAAAGAGGGGAAAAAATGCCCAAAAACTTCCTTTTTAACAAAAAAGAGTATGTAAAACCAGTCAATCATTTCTTAAATCAAATAATCCCAAAGTTCAGGAAAAATAGTCTCCTGTATATTTAAAATGTAGTTTCAGAATTTGTCATACTCTTCTTATTAAATTCCTATCCCAGTAGATCTTACAAGAATCCATGTGAGTTCCAGCTGCAAAACAGCTGCCCATGAAAAGCTAAATGACCAGCCATGGCTGGTTTTATATGCCCTGTTTGATTCTTTCTTCGGAAATAGAAAGGAAGTTTAGCAAGGACGTGGCTACCGCTATAGGCACTATACAGCTTAACACATAGAATCATAGAATCATTCCTCAGATACGCAGGTTGAATTTTCTTCGTAAGTCAGATAGGGATAATGACAGGTCTCTGTAAGAAGAAGAGTTTGACCTCTGAGATGATCAAGCAAATTCCTAGCCTTAAGATTTTACCAAATGACAACATCTTTCTGGTCACCAGCACTTCAGTGCTAATGTTAACAAAGGTCTGCTGAGATATCACACATGACATAGTGTTACAGCTGACATGCAACTTTTGGCTGACATATGACTGATCTGCAAAGTCATAACAGTTTTAATTCACACTAGTAGCACCACCAAATTTTCCTCGATGAAGTTTAAGAAATGCTCTGGAATATTGTCATCTACTAAAGCATGATGTACACTGCAATATATTGCAAGAAGTACATTCTCAGTTGCCAGTTTTAGTAGTTGTCCTAGCAGACACTGGAAAGGCCATAACTGAATTTTATTACAAACAAATAATTACCTATGCAAATTCCTGGGATATTTGAAAATATTTTTTACCTCTTTTTGAGGTCATGTGTGACAGAAAACCCAAAATCTGATACTTGGACTGGAGCATGTAGAAGAAAAACTCAGAAACTAGGGTGAGAGACTGAAATGCTGTAATAATTTTGCAAATAAAATTGTATATTAGATTTAGATTTCTGAATATCCATCTCAGCTTCCCCTAACCAATATACATTTGCCTCTAGTGTACCAACATCACCATGTTTTCCCACTGCCAGCTTGGGAACTTCTTATGCATCATGGAATGAACATACAAAGAGAAATTAAGTGCATTCTGAATATTTAATGGATAAAAATTTACACCAAGAGAGCTATCCTGCAGAGCTGACACTGTGCTTGACCACTGCCCATTTCTCACTGCACAGTAGGACACACTTTTTCCCACAAACTCAGCTGATCCTGGAAGTTGTATGAGTTTGCTGAGGATTTGAAGTAAATCTTTTGTCAGCTGAAGATCAACTTTTAGGGAAAAAAATGAGAAAAGCTTCTCTAGTAAAAGCCTTAGGAGTTCTCAGGAACTTCATGCCTAAATTCCGTAAAAAGTCAGAAGTGTTTGTGGTGCAGAGGTTTAGTGGTCTGTTAGGGTATTTTGTTAACTGAACTCAGTGCTACCGTTCTCCAGAAATAAAACTTTGTGTTATAATCTACCTGCAGGTAAAATGACTTACACTGTCTGCTTCTGTCCTTCAGTGTGGTGGCCAGGTGGCTTTGCCCTGCGGTTAGCAGAAGTACACTCTACTACCTCCACTGTGGGAAAATTGAGACTGAGCAAGCACAGGATGTGGGAAATGGGTTTGCCTCTGAAGAGACATTTCAATCATGTTGCAAAAGGAGATCAACAATGGACGTACTGTTCTGAGGCATCTCAGGATTTGTGGGAATCTGTATTCCCTCAACCTCAAATCATACGTTGCTTTATAGAACTGCAAAGACACATAATTCTATTCTGGTGGCATTAGCAAGCGGAAAAGCTTACACCCCAGCCAGAGAACACGTTAAGCAGCACTGGGTGGTGAACAACAGGGGTCTTATACATACAGTGAGAAGCAGAAAAGCATACTAGTGATTGCCTTGATTTTTAATTTCCTTGGGGCCAAGTGCAAAACTCCACTATATAAAACTCGACTATACTCTCCAGGAACTGTACTCTGTCCTTCAGCTCCGTGGTGTTTCCTTGCTTAGTGTAGATCTATATCCTTGCTACTCCTCTCCTGCAGCAAATGCCCAGAGGAAGTTGAGGTTCTTTCATGATTTTAGAGATGATTTTAGAGCCTGAGGGCTGCATAAAATAATATTCCTGGTGGATCCCAGCTTATATTAAGATTTTAACCACTTGGGAATATTACATGTGCATATAAACAGAAGATGCTCTGCACATGTGAAGTGCTTCAGGCTCTCTGCTCTGCATGTGATACCAAATCTCTAGTATACACACAAGAGTACAGTTGTCAGACACATGAGCAGAAGCTTTGACACTTCTGGAATCCAACTCTTGAGGCTCTCTTTATATGAGGGACTCAGGGAATGGGTCTGTGGATACTCTCATTCAACATTTCTTCACTGCTCCCAGCACAGCTCTCTTCTATCAGAGACCTCTCCATAGCTGAAATGCACTATTAAAGTAAGGGCAGCATTGCTGTGTGGCTGCTTAGGCTGCTGAGTTGGCTGACTATTTACAGCTCTCACCACAAACAGGCACTTTCATAGGGCTTTGATTTTAGATCTTAATTTTAAATTGTACAGCTTGTAGTTCTTTAGGCAAAACACACCTGAAGAGCCTACTTAGACAATTCATTGTCTACCCGACAGTTTACCAGCCTGGCTAGCCAGCTCAGACCACAGCAAATTCATCCTATTCCTGGGTGCTTCTAGCCTAGAGAAACCTGGTAATGGATTTCAGAATTTACTCAGTTTACATCATTCAGGAAGGTAAGACAAATAGAGATGTCTCCATCAGCATGCCATCACCTGCACTGGGAAGCTACCAGCTGCCACAAGTGTCCAAGTCTTACAGCGTTGACTTATTTTATCTTTTTTAACTTCCGCATAATCTCCTACCTCTGCTTGTTTAGACTGTAAACTTCTCTGAGCAGGGAATTTCTCCTACTGAAAATATAATAGGGTATAAGTTGTGAACTTTGGTTTCAGCCAAAAGGTTTCAGCTTTAAAGTTAAAGAGGCTATATAAGTTGTAGAACTACATGCTACATGGACACACGTGGGTATAAGTGTGTGCATATATAGATATTTATAAGTGCAGAGACATAGATTTGTACATACACACACAACACATTTTTTGACATGACATATGTACACAATAAGAAATATTACTTAGATTTAGATATCTAAATCTAGATTTATCACATCTGACTCCCTTCAATAATAAAAGGGAGAAATAAAAAATGCTCCAGCACTAAAACCAATCCAGAAACATTACACTACGGACTGTTTTATGCTAATACCATATGTCTAAAACTGAAGCAGTCTAAGGAGGGGAAAGGTAGACTGCAATGAATCATATTCAATTTGTAACAAAAACTGAAACAGCCCCAAGATTTTCAGCATGATGTTGCACCTTTACTGAATCTGCTCAATTTCAAAATTCATGACAGCACACTGTCATTATCACTATATATCGGTTCAGGATTCCCCTAAGAGGTAATAATTTCCCACATGATGAAAATATTAATATAAAGATACTTTCTACATTAAAAAAAAACTGTGTGCATTTGACTTCAAAGAGTAAAAGCAGCCAGGAAGACAGATTTTGTCATAATTTCTTTATCAGTGTTTATGTATCATTAGAGGAGACTTGCATAGGTGCAGTACCAACAAAGGTTGTTTCTAAGAAGCCTTGAACTAGAGCTTTCTGCTGGAAGGAGATCAGGGCTTGGAGAAGTGCCCTCCAATGCAAAGAAGCTCTGAGGAAATCTAATTTGCAAGTGTTCATGGGAGAGAGGATGGGAGAGAGGAAAGAAAGAAAAATAACCTTGGGGAAAGATTATTTTAGCTAATACTTCTGCCAAAAGGGACTCCTGTTGCACTTGCTAGCACTCCTTTTAGTGAAAAGGACCCTGGCACAATTCCTTAAAATCTAAAGCAGGCACAATTCACACCAGAAACATTTGTATGTACAGGAAAGGTAAATTTCTTTCCCTGGTACAACTCTCAGTTGGGGCATTCCTTTTCTGGTATTAGAATGTTTTCTTTGATTATTAATTCCTTTCAAGCTAATACAAACTGCCATGAAGAACATACAATGCTCTTATTCTGGACTAGTGGCCCTGAGGACACTAAGTGCAGTGATTTACCATGTTGGCCATGCCCAGCTTTCTGTTTTGCCTCTCTGCCTGAAGTAAATGCACAGTAGGAAAGGGGAAAAGGAGGGCCTGGTTTGCACTGGTTCACAGTACAGCACAGAAGCTTTTGTGGCCAAATGTTAAGATGTCAGGTCATGAAAGGCAAGAGGAGGCCAAGGCTGGAAAAGAGATGGCAACGTCCTAAAGCACTGCACTGGCTGCTGGGTGAACAGAGACAAGAGCCTGAGCAACATGCACATGCCAACACTGTACAAACTTGTGTGTGTGGTTCTGCTTCCCATCTTATCATACATCCAGGATGCATTGCTGGGCTGGCAGGCTCTTGGATATCACCCCTTCCCTGTAACCAAGCCTGAATTCACCCAGGCAAGTGTCTCCTATGGTCACCTAGGAAAGATATCTCCTATAAGAGGACAAATAGCCTTAAATCAGAGGGAAACTTCCATATACTGGCAGGCTAGCTTCATAGTGCAGCTCTCTTAACTCCTTTCCGAAAGCAGAGATTATGGCACAAAGATGCAAGGAATGGCAAGGAGTAGTAATTGGGATAATCAGAAGAAATGCTGTAGAGTGAGGTGGTTTGAATAGAAATGTTTGCAAACGTATTGCAAACCGTGGAGTGTCTTTTGGGTCCGTTAATGAATTGTTCATGACCTTGCTATAGCAAATCATCCAAAGTAGATCAGACTCACCAGACACGGCAGCTTTGAAAGTCACTACAGTCTGAATTCCAGACTGTTAATTCCACTTGGAAAGCTTTACTATCTAAGACTAAGGATTAGGGTGAAAAAAGTTGTTTTAGCAGCTTCCATCTATCCAGACAGAATGAAGAAGCAATGACCACCTGGAGCCCAGACCCTAAAGGGCAGGTTGTGGTGTTTCTGCGACCAAGCCAGCAAGTGCTGAGGTGGAGTGAGATGTAGAGCCTACCCAATGCTGGGAACAACTGTGGCAATGTTACAGACCAGCCAGCGTCTGTGGGTAGGACAAAGTCTTAATTCAGAAGGTTATTAGGAGGGCATAAATTAAACAAATGGTTATACGTATTCACAGACGAGACCAAAGGCAAAGGGAGAAAAGTGAAAGGCAGAGAGAGGCACCAACATCCAGGAACCTAGCTCTGAGGAGACTGTTAAGCCCTGGGGATCGTGTTTCATCATCAACCAAAATGTCAAGTGTTTTAGTCAGAAAAACGCGTTCATGCCAAGTTACCTAATATTTCCTTTGGGAAAGCAATTCTAAATGAGTTTTGAATTATCTCATGACAACCAGAGCTTTTTTTTGGAAAACTAACAGAGAAATTTAGCACTTTAATCCTTTCTAGATTATTTTGCCATGCATCCCTACTTTAAATGAAACTTAGAACTGATACAGCTGATTACTGCTTTACAAGTATCTCATTACAGCTTTGGCAGACGGACCTGCAACAGCTAATACACAGTTCAGCTCATTCCTTGTCTTTTCCTTTCCTCTTCTTCCCTCAACCCCCAAATCAAGAAACAGGATTTTCTAAGCTTGTTTATAAAATATACCCTGCAAACACTGAGATATTTTCTATCCAGCTTTTCCACGTCAGTGAAAATTTTTTTCTTAGCATTGGGCAGTGCTATTATAAAATAACACCTAACCCAATGATTAATGCTGAAGAAACTGCTGACAAGAATGTGAGTGTTTCCTGAATCAATAAAACCTTCCACAGAGCCTGGTAAATCTTAGTTAACAGTTTTCCAGTACAAGTGAGAAAACAAAGTAACTTCCCACTTGCTTCTATCATGAGGGAAGCTGAAGGCAGCGATGGGTGGGTGGGCATGCCGGTTTCTGAGAGCTGAATTCCCACTTAAATTCAGGAGTCACTTTCTGGTTCACATGCTGGGAAGGTAAGGAAGACAGCAAGAGAGATTAAAGTCCTCCCTCTTACCCCTTCATTCTTCCCTGTGGTCTATCTTGTTCAGGACAGGTAGGTATTAGGGCACAGTTAAAGAGTCTTAGGGGTATTCATTGCAGCTGGTCCTCTGAAAAAGTCCTGGCAATGAAATTTGCTAGGCTGTAGCATCAGGGTCCTCTCAGATGCTCTTTCAATGGTCAGTGAGCCTCGGATGAGCCCCAAAGCAGGAGGGTAGGGATTATTCAGGCAGCTCTGAGGTCCAGCCAGCCCCTAGGAAGGGCTGCTATATCTAGAGGGACTTCTATAGCTTCACTTGCACACACAAAAATCTGTCTGAGAGGGCATCATGGTGGTTTGACTCCGTCTGTACAACTCTCCTACATACATGCAACTTTTCCCCATGCTTCTTACTCTATGCTACATCTTTAAGAGATTCAGCAGGGAATCTCATCCCAAAAGGACAGGGAGGAAAGGAAAATGCAACTGAAATGCAAATCCAATACATATGTGACATCTACCAGACATTCAGTTTTGCTGGTCTCGGTTACGGTATATAATGACATAGCTTCCACATTTGTTTAAAGAGAGAGAAAAGTAGCCTGTTTTTCCAGATAGAATTAGCCTTGAGCTTAAATTACATAATAGAAGAGTTTGAAACTTAGGCTATGGTTGTGAAGCAAAAAATAGATCTGCTGGAGAGGTTTGCAAAACCTCACACCAGCAGGTTCACCCCTCTCTAATTGAAACCTTTGCCCTAGCTCTAAGGGGGAAAAATTAGGCGTCCTAGAAGTGCCTTCCCTCCCACTGCTTGGTAAGTGGATTGCCTTCCTGCCTCAGGCAGCTTTCGGATTATATCCACTGTCAAACAAAGAAGCTTGTCTGGCACTAGAGCTTGACCATTCATATTCTTCAAGTGGTTTAAAGCTTTTCTCATCTGAAGTTTTTTCATCCTGTTCTGCAACATCTGAAGATTTTTTTTTCTTCCCTCTGTATCATACGTCACACTGGAATCAAGATAACAATGTAAAAAATACATTTTGACCGATGTTACATAAATGCCAATATCAGGAATTTCTAGTTTAGCAGCACCGGTCAGGGCACGATTCACACATGGAGGGTTTCATTTCACTGGAAGTTAATGAACTAAGCCAGGAACAAAATCCCTTCCCTTCATGGTAAGGATAGGAGCTTCCTTCTTTTTAAAAAATTAATTGCACCTCATTAAACACTTCCAAGCTTAGACAAAAACTTCATTAAATTAACCAAAATTAGTGCTGCACTGGAAATACAAAGCTTTAGCTTTTAAATATAAACTAACTGAAAGGTTCTCTCAGGGAAAGAAAACATCCTAATTTGTCTATTGTTAAAAGACTAGCTATATTTATTTAAAATGTTTAATTAAACACACTCATTGAATACATTCAATATGATTTGATTTTCTTGTTCCTATCTTTTTGAGGCTTGGTAGAACTTATACACTCTCATAATTACTTCTGTAAGCATTACCGCAGGAGAATTAATGCCACAAATAAAACTACAAATATAGTTTTTGGTTTGTGGCCTCCTATTCAGATGAAACAGACTTTGTACATGAAAATTAACCAAGATAGGAAGTAAGCATGAAATTACGGGGGAAGGCAAAAGGAAAAGATTCAGCATGCTCCTTACAGTAGGATCCTGCAGCTGTGGCAATAGGTAGGAATGGAGGAACTGAAGTTTGAAGGGGAGAATACTCATAAAAACCCTCAAAGCAATGTGTTTGGGTGTTCATGTGAGATATATTTCCCAAATTTGGGAGCATGTCTTTAAATAGCTGCCTAAGAGAAAGCCAGTTTATAGTTTGTTATGAACAACGTCCTTGCTTGTTATTGCCTGGCAGATAGTCCATGAACCAGCAGTTTGGTCATTTTACAGTATTTTGTTCTTTATTGTTTCTAAGACTTCATTCATCACTGCTTTTAGCTTTACTGAGCCTAAATATGCTAACTCTACCTTGCCATACATGCTTTCAGTCCCATCAGCTTTAAATGGACTATGTGCCACCATGTTCAATGTACAGATAGAAACGGAGCCCACTCCAACATCCAAGGAGATGCTGGTCCAGCCCTGTGTCACCCAGAGCCCCTGCAAGAGCCGAGTCTTCTCCCGCTCTACAGCTGCCACTTGCAAGCAGGGATAGCAACAGGTGGGTGCTGCTGATGCCTCAGCCTCCTGATCTGCAACAAAGATGTCAGTCTTCATCTTTGCAGTTCCTGCACACAAGAGGGCCCAGATCCCCATGCAGGACCTCTGGGTGTAATTGCACACATGTAGCTGGGCATGCATCCTGCCTTCTTCCCCTGGCCGCAACCCAAAAAGGAGGAACCCGGCTTCAGGGTGGAGCTGGCCTCCTGGGAGAGCGCTGGAGGCAGACTTCCCAGAGCAACAAGGTGCTCCAGACACTTTTCCTTCAGCCAGGCAGAGCAGCAAGAATGGTCTTGCCTCACTCGTGGCATAAGAAAAATAAGAACACCACCCTGGCGTGGTGTCTCTGTGAGGAGAGAGCTGGACACCAACAGGCACCGCCACAACACCCGCTTTCTATTCATCCAACAGCGGAAAAACACCACAGAGGCTTGCCGTTGAGAAAGATGTAGTAGCTGGACGTCAGTGAGGTAAATGCAGGTTTGGTGCTAATGGATCAGCAGGGGAGCTGCAGTGAGGTGTTTTTACCTCTGCTTTGCCTTTGATGAAATTACAGCTGGGAAAACAATGCCCTCACTGGTTCATAAGCTGCAGATACTGTGGAAATATGGATTTACTCCCATCACTCAAGTATTTATTAAGTTAATAAAGTTTTTGAAGTAGGCAATATAACAACGAGAGTTTATCTTCCTGAGTTCTCTCCCTTTTAACTTCTAACAAAGGAGTGGTTTTTCTGTTTATTTTCAGCTTCAAACCCTCACTCTAGTGAAAAAGAAGTATTTCCTTGCTAAACTTACAGGAATCCCAGAAGGTGTATAAAGGTATTGGCAGTGAACTGTATTATTTTGGATATGGGTAAATTGGGTACCAACATTAAAAGCTAACATTCAGCCCAAATTCAAATGATGGCACAATAGTCCAGACAGCCAAAAAGATCATGAGGAAGGAACAAAGTCATCATTTATTTTCTGTTCCTTTCTGAAAATAAAGGAGTATCACTTTTGCTTATCCAGAGTCAAAGCTTTACACACAGCTAAAACATAAATTCAGTGGTTTCCCTTAGATACACTAGATTTACAATGTATACTGAGCTATTGTTATAATTTTTTATTGATTTTTTGGCAAGTTTGTTTTGTTTCATTTGGTCCTTTAATTTGGACAATGAGAATTTGTCTCAATGGTGAGCTAAGGATCTGCTTTTTAGGCGGTGTGAGCTCCCAATAGTTGAATGGATGCCAACATTTCCTCCTCACTTCTGAAAATCAGGCTTTCAGGTTTAGAGGAATGTTTTATTCCTTTAGTACTAGCCCAATTCCATTCCACAGTTCATACATTTTTTCCTATTTTTTTTATTGTTTCCTTATACAGTGTCGCACAACTCATAATCTGTTAAAGTTTTCATGTGAATATGGTGGTTTTGAAACTACTGTTTCAATATATCACTCCATCACTATAATGTATTTCTGTCTTTCCCCCATTTTTATTTTCTCATTCTACTGGTAAAATAATTGTTAATTTTTAGTGAGCCCATGTTCAAATTCTACTATTAATAATAATAAACTGTTATCTGTTTGCTACATATATATTTGTCACAGCTCAGGGAAGAGTAAAAAGAGGTTCTCTGAATATACCAGTGGAGAAGGAAAAGGGAAGGAAAAGTGCCATCACACCATGTGAACCTAATTTACAGTACCCATATGCTACTTGTAAACCAAACTACATACAGTGCAGGACTCAGAAACAAGGATTCAGCATGAGTTTCCTATCAGTTCCTTGCGACAGAAATCAGTTTAATCTTTTGTCCACTAGCTTTCTTACACATACCTTGATGCTGTTTACACTGAGATTTAAAGCAGCAAGATAACTTATCACAGAACTGGGTAGAGAAAGCCAGGGACATCTGTGCAGCTCACATCAGAGGAAAGGATAACATTCTCATGCCTCTGGCAGGCAGGCTGTCAGCAACAGTACCAGGGCTTAGTGCTTGGGCTCGGCCTCCTTGCCAGACCTGCGTGGGCTTGCCAGCCCTCTCATACAGCCATTGGCACCAGCCGAGGACAGACGTCCACCCTGAGGTGTGGGAGAGGATGGATGACAGGCACATCTACACAAACAGCCCCATCTCCAGCTCTGCTGGAGCTCGACCCCAGCAGCTCACAGACCAGCTCCTCCTTCAGCAGCTCCTCAGCCATATGAACTACAGAATGTATCCTGTTGAGTGGCTCACCCCAAGATAAAGGAGGAGAAAGGATGCAATACGAACTTACCATAGTTAAATACCCTGGAACTAATCAAAAGACAGCAGAGCTGAGAGGTATAATGGAGAGCTGGGTGGATAAACTTGAGAAACATAGGATATGACATGGTTTAGTGCTATTCAAGATTCATGGTCTATGCTGGGATCAGTGTTTCTGTAGTGTACCTATATAGCTACACTTTATTGGTAATAATCGTAATAGTAGATAGGTTCAAGTGAATGAAGAAAATGCATTTAAATATAAAACAATTAAATAGTGTACAGTTAATGTGAAGATGACTAGTGTTTCACGACTTTTCATGCCTTGAAATATGATCCTTAACAAGGATGCATAACGCTCTGGAAATCCCACTCTAGGCAGCAACAGAAGTAGTGGACTCAATACCGTTCTGTATTCCCTCTGCTTCTGTGAGACTACTGTACAGATTCAAGCAAGGAGTCGGGGATAGTCACTGCCCCATCACCTTATTTATAGATCTCACCAAATAGTCAGAAATTTGTGAGTGACCACTGGTGAACATGGCAAGTCTGTTCTGCTTTCAAATAATAAGGACATAAATATATAGCTCAAGAGCACTTGGATGACTTCTGCTTTATTGACCCATTTTTTAGATTGCTTTTATTAATGGTATATATTAGATTTATGAGTGCTATTTTATTACAGCCTCTGGACCCTACCACGCAAAGCTTTATTTTATCAAGCAAAGGGACTATAAGGTACACCTCCTCGTTAATATTGTTGTTTTCTATTTGTGAGAGGTTTTCCTGTTTTGGAAGGGATAAGCAGAGGGGGAATTTTCAGTAGTTTGTGACACATGAAAGCATTATAAACTCCAAGGCAGTTTTCTCAAATTTTCTGAAAGAGTAACCACCACTGCTTTTTGGTTTTTTCTTTTTCTCTCTCACGTGCCTCCCAGTGAACATCCTTTTGTCCCTATGCTCCCCCTGAGTTGGCAGAATCTCAGTTCCTTCAGCTCGGGAGAGGAAGAACAGACTGTCAATACTGGACGCAAACGCAAGCACTCATTTCCTCACCCAGTGAAGTACCAAGCTGCTGCCAACTAACTCTACGTCTTCCAGTATTTTGTGGTCTCCTCTGAATCTTTTCATGACTCTTCACCCATTGTGACTACAGTTGGAAAAAGGCTGATGAAGAGTAAAAGTCAGAAGCAAAGGTGCGCTGGTGTAAGCACGAAGAATGCTTATGACTTGGCAGAAGAGAGAAAGTTCAAAGGCACAGGTGGCGGAACAAGTGAAATGGTTCTCAGGTGCCAACAGCTCCCCATGAGGGGTATCCGGGCACTGCCAGGCAATGCCACAACCTGACTCACAGAACAACTCCAAGGAATAGTGTGACAAATTGCAGAGGAAAGGTTATATTTTTGCAGAGCAATAAGGAAATCTAGAGCAAGTTTATAAAAATATCAGAGTCATCACAAGACTAACACTTGGAAAAGTGCATTAGAAGAGCTCCTTGGTAAACTGGAAAGCGGGACATATCATTTACTCATCAGCCTTATTTTCTGAAGTTTCATTCTTTGGCGTTCTGCATCTAACACAATACTGACCTAGGCATCTCATTAACAGTAACTAAAAATAAAACTTTAAACATATATTGCCTTTTTCATGTGGTAAAACTTCTACAAGGTTATAATAACTTATTATTGTCAGGTAGTTGTCACAAGACCCATTAAACAGGCCAGTCTATGAGCTGAAAACAAGCTATTTATTTAAGGTTTTCTGTTTGCAGCAAGTGCCTTTTCACCTCATTATATGGCAAAGTTTCTGACCCTGGTTTACCATTTTATAGAGAACAGCATGAGCTCAACAGCAAATAAAACAATGATTGCTTTGGTACACTCCCATGTAAATAATTCTTTTGTTAGGAGGCAGCTACTAAAACTTGTCAATCTTTTTCATATAAAAGTAAGTATATGGAAGCAAAGGAAAATATATAGGACAAGGAAAAATAATTTATTGTAACCAGTGTTCTTCCTAGGTCACACATTTTTACTAGAGAAAAAGAAGGAAGGGACAGTCTCAGACAACTTGAACTCAGGCTTTTAAATATATATGTTTCATAATGTGAAAGAAATGCTGCAACGTTTTCCTAGTGTTGGACTGAGGCACCGATCCCACAAGCACAGGGCTCTTTCCATCCAGCTGGTAGGGAGAGAGTGCTTGTTATGCATGTCACCATTTTGCCACAAAAGCTGTGTAATTCTGAACTAGTAGCTAAGAGATAACTTTGAAGAGGCATACCTGAAGTCTGAGAATAATTGCCAAGACACTGTCTAATGTATGGCCCTGAAGGTGAAGGCATAGCAAAGAAATTCTCCTAAGTTGGCATGCTTCCTGCTTGTTTTCCCTGCTTTGTGACTGATGTGCTCTTCTCTCACAGGTGGCACCGTGCCATCACCACCTCTGCTTCTGACATGTTCTTACATCTTGAATCTAGTCTGACTATTTGGACCCTGTTGTGGTTTTTGGTTTGGGGTTTTGTCTAATTTTTTTTTAATGCTGTGAGGACTGTTAGAGGAAAAACAAACTCTAATTAGGAGATTTTCCAGCTGGAGAAAGCAAAGTTCCAAAGCTATATATTATAAGAAGGGAGAACTTCCCCAAACGTCAGTGACTGCAATAATAGGTCACACATTGTACAAGTGTTGTACTTTAAGCTTTTAAACGGAGCCATTAGAAACTGAAGCTTTTAGTGCTGACTGTACTGTAGCGTGCAGAATGCTTTGCAATCCTTGCAAGTAAAAGCAATACAATGTCATTTTATATATTTTTCATCCTTAAATCCTCAACCTATTTGCACTGGGGCTAAGGATTACTGTTTTCATTCATTATGTGATGAACTGTGACGAAGAGAGGCTGGGTGCCTTACTGAAGGGCACAGCCAATGACAAAGTCAGGACTACTGACAAATGGATACCTATACTGCACTTCCTACAATGTATATTTATTGTCACTGACCAGCTCTTGTTGTTCACCAGAGATTCAGCATTTGAGTAGGCATTCTGCAGAGAAAAATACCTGGCAATGTGAAACATAACTTGCTTTTCTGTGTACGGTGAATAAAAAGGCATTTGTACATGGTATGGAAAAGTATATTCTTCAACATATGCATTAAAATAAATAGTGTCATTGCAAATCTAGTTTCTATTTGCTTGCTGAAGTACTGGCTAATCTTCCTTTGTGGTATCAATGTAGAGTACCATAGCTGAAGTCGTTATTTGCTTCTTATTTAACTTTTTATTTATTTTGAATTCTTCAGCCTCTGTGAGTTGATTGCCAGATCACTGCAACTTTTTTGTTGAAACAGCTGAGCCAGCAGCACATCAGCAGAAGCCACAGTGGTGACTCTTAATGGCAAAGCATTCTCCTGGGGAGGATACAAGGCACACCTGTAATTATTCTGTGGCCATGAGAAAGGACACTGGACAAACATGAGAAATCTGGGTGCTGAATTTCTTGTGAACATGAATATTGAAACCCACATCCATCAGGAGCAAGAGGTATTTAGCGATTAGGAGATTTACAGTAGTGCAGCACAGCTAAGGTGAGGAAATATTATTCAGGTAACTGTAGGTCACAATACAGAAAAATCTGAGTTATTGGAAGAACGATATCCCTGCCAAAACCATCTGCCATTCTCCATAATTTTCTCTGCAGCTAAAGCTAGACCCCCCTCAGATGAAGGTTTTCAGGCTTCTGGGCTGGCATGTACGGGCCAAAAGAACTGTCAGGGAGGAGGAGAAGGTAAGGGAGTATAACTGTAGACATGGCAGGGGACAAAAGGCAAGAGAAGGAATGGAGCAACCTGGTAGGAAATAAAGCAGAGATTCAAAAATGGAAGAAGAAATGTGCCAGGCTAACAGCTTGCTGCTGCCAAGGGAGTGGTTGTGCCTCCCAGACCTCCACTTGGGGTAGCACTTCTTCCTTTCCACCTGCTCTGGCACTCGGCACTTTCTCAGTGAGCTCTCTAAACCATAGCAAACCAGCCTTTCCTCTTTCTCAGGCTTTTTTTCCTTACTCTCTTTCTCTCTCTTTCCTCTCCCAGCTACGCCTGTTCTCAGCTGGACTACCAGCTTCCGATGGGGCAAGATGATTTCACAGGAGCCAGGATTCAGGGTACTGGATGCAGGAGCGCCATTGTCCTGAGCACGTGGATTGATTCCATCTCATCCTGAAGCTTCACTCTGAGCCATCTCATCCTCAGGCAGTCACAGGGACTTTGGATCTGTACTAAACTCCCATCCAAACTGAGAGAAGAAGGGTATATGGTTTCTGGCCTGAAATCTAGGAGAAGATTTTAGGGAGGTAATATTGCATTCAGTAGAACTTTATTAAATCTCATGATTCAGAAGGTCTGAATCAATCTGTTTTTTTAATGCTGCCATTGCTGTGACTTATTGTCCAAAGAAAATTCAGTCACAGACTCTGAGATTTTATTTAATCGTTTCAATCAGATCATGCTTGAGCACAAAGTTGTTTAACAAAAGAAAGCTGTTTAGTAAAAAGTGCTGTTGTTACATTATATGTTGATACATCCCTCATGTCCCGTTATTACAAGATTCAGGTTCTGACCTCACAAATATTTTAATCTAATCCTTTGAGCCTTGACTAGCCTTTGCAAGTACAGGCCAATGTTTATGTGCCAGAGTGGACACATAGAAGCATATTCCAGCTGTTAATATCTTACTACAACCTCTAGCATTGTGAGGATTCACACAGCTAAATCATAAACAGAAAATCTGAATTAAATGTATCCTTAACTCCTCTGTCTTTTAGTTACTGTTAAGATGTTGAATTCAGAAAAGGACTATGCAAACAGCTTGATCTCAAGAAAAATCTCTGTTACAGAGAGACAGGTAAGCAAAATAGATTGAAATTCTTCAAAGAAAAGGTTAGAGGAGATCTCCCTATAATGCATGAGTAACTGTATGGGGAAGTGATTTCCAAAAGATTTTCCTTCATGCCTGCAATGGCAGAACAAGATTCAGTGGCTGGAAGCTCAAGCTAAAGAATGTCTGTCACTCCCTCCCTCTGCTACAGCATCCCACAGGCATCAGCGTGCAGGCCGTGCTTGCAGGAGCCCCCCCGTACCATACCCAGAGTACCACAGGGTAGCTGAAGGCAGTGAAGGGGAACCTCAGGAGCATCAGATTCACACAGGGCTACCAACAGCCCCTAAAGCCTGGATGGTCCCAGCCCTGGAGTGTCACATCTAGAGCACTCGAGGACCTCACACACATCTCCAAGGATCCATGTCATGAAAGTCCTCACCCATTTTCATGCTATACTTGACAAAAATGTAGTTCTGTACTTGACAATACATGATTCTTCCTGTCACCCTGATCCTCTGGTCTGATAGCTTTCACTGTCATCCCTCTCCTTGTCTTTCACCTTCACTCCCCTGTAGTATTACCTTCTTTTATCCATGCCTCTAGAATAGAGGTCTCTGTGCACACTTATGTGTTTCACAAGTAGAATTTCACAGGAGGTGGAAGAAGAATTGCAGCAGCATAACATGAGTCTTTTTTGCTTTGGTGAGAGGAAGCCAGGATAAAAGAATTGGAGTTGTTTCCTCATTTTTGTACAAAGGGCTCCTTATAGTGTAGGAAGTCAGGGACATCTGTCATGGGCTGACAATCTGCTAGTGACTAGTGGCAAGAAAGGGAAGAGACTATCTCAGGAGAGAAAGATGAGGGTTTAAGGAGCATGGAAGGAAATTATCTGAAATACAGGGAAAATAGATAGGGGAGGAATGAGGGAAGAGCTGAAAATTTCAAGGGGAGGCAGAGGCATTGCTGCAAAAATCTGTAACTTCTGCTGAAGGCACTGTCATATAGCTTGGTAGATGAGAGGAGAACTGAGAGTATCGTCTGCCTTGTAGCTCAGTAAGGCTTTCAACACTTTCTCCCAAAAGATCCTCATAGACAAGCTAATGAAATATAGGCTGGATGAGCAGAGAGTGAGGTGGTCTGAAAACTGGCTGAATGGCCAGACCCAGTGGGTGTTGATCAGTGGCATGAAGTCTAATTAGAGACCAGCAAATAGTGGTGTGCCTCAGAGGTCAGTGTTGGGTTTAATCATCTCTTCATTTAGCAGGCACATTTTTACCTCAGGGACACAAATCCTAGTTCACTACAGTACACCACAACACCCAACTTTACTACTGATCACCTTGTTAATATTTCATACAAACAGATTGTAAACAGTATTTTGTAAATACTGCTAAAAATCTCCCACTGTTTTCCAAGGAAGGCATGAAATTTGACAAGTTTTCATAAAAAACATGCATCAGTCTAGCTCATCTATCTGTACCATATTTCATTAATAAAATTCATCATAAAGTGCTTTCCTATTAAGCTTAGCAGTGTTATCATTGTGGTTTAATGCATTTATACAGCAACAAGACAGGCATTTGCATTTTATTTCCATTTTGACATGAAAGCTTGAATTAAGGACTGTACTGCTTCCACTGTTTCTTCAAGACTGCATATTGCTCACTAGTCTTATCAGAAAACAAGAGACACTTGAGCTGATATTACGAAGTGCCTCATATAAGAGAAAGCATTTTTAAAAAATCTGTCTTTCATGTGGTATTCAGCAGCACTTTGTAAGCAAAGATCTTGAGCTGACCCTCAACACTGTTGTTCAGAAAGGAAAATATGTTCTCACTCTCAGAGGCTTTAAGATCTCCCTGCAGATGGGATCATCTTTGCCTGGTATATTTGTACATCATCTAGCATAACAGAAGCATATTTTGAGACAAACAATTTCAGCAGTGATATAACATATTTTGGAGTAGGTGGGGTAGCCCTGCCAGAGTTACATTCATTTGCACGTCAGTTTTCCCTGCTGTGAGTCGAGAGTGAATTGGAGCTGTAAGGGTTTCTGACGATTGCAAGTATATTTTAATTTTTTCTCAGAAAAAAAAGTGAGGCATCCTGCCAGTAGAGTCTCCCATTTTTAAAATCCAGCCATGAGAGATTCAGAGTACAAGACTGCGCTTTTCTTTCAAAGTCTGTTTTTGAGGTAGAGTTTGATACGGGAGATTTTTCAGCAACTCTGGCACTCTTCAGTGAAGACATTTGGTTTTTTCTTCTTTCCTCTTTCAAGGGCTGGTACCGGCTCAAGGCTGTGGAGACACAGTGACCATTACCCCAGAACCTGCAGATGGCCACCACCCAGCTTCACCAGCAGCCAGACCAGAAGAGCTGACCACATTGTTGTCCCTGAAGCTAAACAAAAACCCCTTTACCTATTCTTTAAATTCAGATGTACAAGCTAGATACTACAACAGTTACATTTTAGACAGTGGATCTTCACTGTGGATCTGGAACCCACAGTTTACTGTTCATGTCGCCATTGCAAGTTGCGGGGAACATTAGAGGTTAGAGATCCAGAAGACCCTCTTTTTGTGTAGTGAAGCATGTAGAGGTAGGCAACTGGAAATGGTAAATACTGGTGTCACTCTGAAATCACATCCCTTATTATTTTGAATCTTGCACTTTAAATCTGGCATAGATACATTTTCTTTTTTGTTGTTTTTTAATGCATCAGATGTGATAAATCAGTATTTTTAACTCATGGCCTAGTAGTATCATTTCTCAAGGGAAGGCTTTTAACATTCCTTCCAGCCAAGAAAAAAGTGAACTTTTGAACCAGGGCTTCAAACTATTTAGAGTACTGACAACAAAACTACATGTTCATATTGCTCAGTGAAGCCTACTACACACAAATTTTGTTGCACTGACCCATCTAGAGTAATCGCAAGGATTTACACGGTGTTTCTGTGGTCTCTGTAGTGCCAATAATAACTTCAAAATTCTGTGTGCTACCACTACTGCAGTTTCAATAACAGAAAAAAATCTTTGAAGCTTTAGAAAACTTAAAGCTTCCGCTTTGACCAGCTTTTTAATGGTTTGGGTTTGTTGTTTGTTTTTTTGTTACTGTAAATGAGCCAGAATTAAAGGCAGAGTTCTGGGACACCACTGCCAGGGGAGACAAGAACTCTATGCTGCTTTGTTCTCTAGCATGGATGCAACATCCACGTGTACCTGGAAAATTAGCAGGTTGAGTGGGTGGGGTTTTATAGGAGTCCTAATTTCTTTCTCTCTGTTTTCTTGGTTTATTCAAAACCACAGCTTTCAGCTTGTGGGTATGGCCTTTATGTAAAGCCAACAAAAACTCTTTAACAATAGTGTGATGCAAAAGAGCAAACTTTATGGCTTCTGCCTACTAAAAAAATACAAATGAGAAATTGTATGGACTCACTGGCACATGGACAGAAAACAAATTAATGGCAGTCATTAATTTCTGGTGAAAGAACCAAATATGCAAAAATGCTTACCTGAACATGTAATGAGCTGCTGAATGAACTAGGTCATGCACTGATTGTTCTGTAGAACAGAAATTTTAGTCCCAGATTTGGGCATCTGATATAAAATATCAGGCTCCATATAAAACTTCCCCTGCAACAAATAATCTTTTCTCCTCTTATACCTGACTACCAAAGAGCAAAGGGCAGAAAAAGCTGAGAAAATATTATCTCTTTAGCCTGTTTCCACATCAAATTTCTTCTCTCCTCTGAGCCAAGCAAACTTTACAATCTTGATAATTACATGAAAACAAATGCAAAGTTTCACTTACTTGGTCTCAGTCTTAGGGACATGGTTTAGTCATGGACCTGGCATTGTTAGGTTAATTGTTGGTCTCGGTCTTAAAGGTTTTTTCCAATCTAAATGACTCCATAATTCTATGATATCAGACTTTTTTTTTCCTCTGAACTCAGTACTGATTTCTTGCTTTCAGAACAGAGATACTGAAGGATGAATAATACCTATGATCCCAACCCAAACCAGAAAATCCCTTGGAATCTGGGAAAATACCCCAGTCATGGATCTGGAGTTATTCACATTTTGTCATGGAATCACTCGCATTTTGTCTTCCCTCTCTTTTTTTATTATAAGGAATGTCACTTTTAGGAACCCAATAAGTGACAGTTGGGTGTCTGTGGCCTCAGAGCAACCTTGGAGTCTGGTTCTTCCTTCACAGAGACATTGGTCTGGCCTTGCGGGTTGGCATCAAAATCTGTTAGCAAGACAAGGCATACCAGCACCTTTAAATTCAGCATTTCCTATGGTTAATTTAAACATTTTTATTTGTTCTCCTTCACTTTCTGTTCCTCAGTTTGGAATACCCGAATCTCCACTTTTGCTTATAGAAGTTACTGGGTTCTAAGCTAGAGATGTCAGTGCCAGCCCAGGGGCCAAGAAAGGGACAGAGATGGTGGATGTGTCACCATTGCACAAGCCACAGTTGTGAATCTCTAAGAACCTGTTCTGTAGTTCTGAACTGGGTAGTGCACTGGGTGATACACCATCTAACCTTATAACATTTTGTTCTTATAAACAAAGAAATGGGAATCCAATTCTCTTGCTTTGTGGTCAGAGTCAAGATGGCTATCAAGGACAAGATAGAAATAGCACTCAGTACCTACCTGAGATTTTTCTGCTATGAAATCAGAAAGATTTCTGGCTGCTCTCAAAATACACGAGATGAACTTCACAGAGAAAATGAGTGTCCAGCCTTCAAGGATGGAAAATAAGCTTATGAATGAGTGATGAGGTAAGAGAAATACACAGTTCATAGTATGCTTTTTTTTATGATTCACTTTTGAAGTCCTTTTAGCTATCCTGAGATGATCCGAGGATCTACATTGCTCTGAAGTCTGCGTCTTTCTCCACTTGTTTGGACTTTATTTAGCTTCATAACGTACCATGAGAAGAAAAACACTCTCTCCAACTTCCATTTAAGATATACTTAAAATTGTAATACTTTTCTATGTATGAAAGCATGGAGAACTCATGAGTAAAGCTTGAGCTGTACCACCTGGGTCCTTTTTGCTTTCCTCGTTCCTTTCTGTTTTCCAGAATTATAAAACAGCATAGTGACTATTTGCCAAAAAGTGCAGCCATCCCACTATTTAGCTTCTCATTGTTCACAATCTGACTTCCAAAAGAGGAGATCTGCCTCTATGCACCAGACGTGAATGTCACAGTACACTTTTCATATGGTCACAGAAATTACTGACATTAATACAGAAATCCTTTCAGACTGCTTTGCCTTAAACTGCACAGCAATTCTTTAATGACAGATGCTTGAGTCTGAGCTCTGCTGTAACCAGTGGATGCTGTACTGATTATGGGTAGGAAAAGAGTTGGACATCATGTGTTTGTATGAAAAAGATGTGTCTGAGTGTATTAATTAGAAACAGAAGGGAAGAAATACTTCAGAATGGACAGAATGGCCTTGCTTATACAGACAACTTAACTTGCTTTCAAATTCTTCAAACTATCTTTAACCCCGAGGTTATCCTGCTTCTCAGCAGAGATTGCATTGTTTCTCATGTGTATACAAAACATGGTTCATGCCAGAGAACTGTCCACTGTGCAGAGAAGCTTAAAGAGTAGTAACCAGTCTGCTGTGTATATGAACACAGCGAGCACGCCTACAAGCAGGATGGCAAGTCCATTCAGACAGACTCCATCCTGGCATCTTATCTATGCTTTCTTGTACAAAAAAAAATCAGGAAAAGGAACACGTCTGAGTACTGTCCACACCCACAAACAGATGTAGAAGTGGTAAGCTAATACTGCACTTGGCCGTGATAAACTCTCAAGAGACCTTTTGTAACCCACAATTGTCCAGGATAATCCCAGCCACGTAGTTTGTCTCCCACGAAAACTCTTTGACCTCATATTTCTTTCCTGGAGCATGAGGCTGGGTTTTTTCCCACGTCCCTCCCTTGAGCACTCAGTGGAATAGCTCTGTTTACTAGTGTTTCAGTCATTCCAGGTATAATATGAGGGTGTCAAAAATGTA
Source organism: Apaloderma vittatum (assembly GCF_000703405.1). NCBI lineage: Eukaryota > Metazoa > Chordata > Aves > Trogoniformes > Trogonidae > Apaloderma > Apaloderma vittatum. Next base: position 177,764 of record NW_009733452.1, read on the forward strand.
ATGTTATTTCAGGTTTACAAACTTAGATCAATGGCATGGCCAGTGCTATGTGATTAAAATAAAGACAATTTAAAAATTTCAAAGGAATGTTACCATATACTAAAACTTCCTTAGAAAGGGAGACCTTGCAATTTGCTGGAGAGTTTCCTTTCAAGAGTCTCCATTTTAAGTCTAGATTAGTCACACTTTGAATAGTCTTAGATTTGTTGGTGTTCCATCCAAGGCAACTGCAGGTGTATATCAAAGCAGAAGCACTGATCCTCTGTGAATTAACGTCACATAATGTTGTGGGATTTTTTATCTTTAGTTTTGTGATAAGACACCTGACTTGTTAGTTCAGCACCTCACATTCTAATAATAACAACACTCCAACACATTTCTGGTTTTGTAATGCACTCAAAATTATTAAACGAACTCGAAGCATTCAGCAAAGAGTTCATGGACAATATCTGGGTCCTAAGAAAATTCACAGAAGAATTCTTCTGACCTTCAATTGTATGATTATCTCAAAGAATCTTACATAGTGAGTCAAGCTGATGAGTTTTACACTATGGCATTTTCTTACTCCAATCCCTGTGTTCACATATGAATCACACATTGAGAAATGTGCAAGCACCAGTTCAAAGGTGCTCTGTCGGAGCTATTCTTCATGATGAAAACCATTAGTATAAAATCAAGATCATAGAGTTGGGAATTGTCTTTCTGAAAGCTTTATTATTTTGCGTAGTCCCAAATCCCATAATTCATCTCCAGATGGCAAGCATTCAAGGGCAAAACTATAACAGGTAAGCAAGGGAGGAAGTAGTTCTACATTGTTTTCTAACTGTGCTGACATCAGAAAACTACTATATTTTTGACAGATACTAAGGGATGCTTATTCCAAGTTGTGTATATGATTCACATGCACATGAGTTCACAGTATCAACAGTGGTATTGGATTTTAGAAGCTATAAATAAATCTTTCTAGTGGAAAACAAAATAATGTGATCTATGCCAACCAGTTCTTGGAAAATATAAACCACATGCATACAGCTTGTGGAACAAGGTGGTAGAGTTTCTGCTAAATTAGCTTGTCTGAAATATCTGTAAGTTTTGTCTTTTGCTCAGCAAGTACATTAGTGAGTATAGAGGCTACAGACAAACCAAGTGACTGCTGGAAGATTAGCATTTTTCTGCTGAAACTCCATTTCAGGTGAACAGCTAGCCAAAACTGCGGTGCGTAAGTGCTTCATAGTATTCTTGGAACCTGGGACTAAGGTGGACCTAAAACATCAGGAACTGTCCCACAATAACAATTTTTAATCATATTAGCATGTTCAGTAGCCCAGTCAGGCTTTGAATCTGCTTTGGATCTGCTGCAATATGAATATGAATTAAAAAAAAGCAACAACAAATACATTTACAACTTGCTGGTCTACACTCAGGATTGTTACCATATCATCTATATCTGCCCAAGAACAAGAGAAAAAACCTCTCTTAACATTGCCAGTGGAATACTCTGACACATCTCTCTTCATTCCTCCCTCCTGCTGCATTTGAAAAGGAGTTTATCAACATAGGGACTATTCAATGCAGTGACACTGAAGTGTTTTCTGGACAACAAAGAGCCGAGGCAGAAAGCTTTGTCCTTTCCAAAACGCACCATTTCAAACAATTTTGGGAATACTGCTAAATTAAAACTTGTAAGCCTAGTAATTTTCCACCTTTGGATTGAGCAGCCTTTATTTAATGTGCAAATCCTAAGTAAACAATAACCACACAAAGTAAAAAGAGAGAGAAATACAGCATTTTGTTGTACTGTCCACAGTACTATACAACACGGCTTATTGTAATGGAACAAATCATTTGGAATCTTATCTGGAGTATTTTCTTTATCTGTGCATCGTTCTGAACTGTTCTTATTACAAAACCTTAGGTTTCAATGCTCATTCATCAGGAGGGCTTTTGTTATCTGAAGGCTAAGTAAACAAGCAGCCCAAGCCGTTGTATGTCACCGGCCAATGTCTTACTGCCACCTTGTGTTGAGCAAAAATATGAATAGCTCATGTCTCACAGACATTTAACCCGCCCACCACAAAAAAAAAAATCTTCAAAAAATACTAAAGAAGGAAAACTTTTAGGAAGACATATGTGAATACGTGAACACACACACACACACACACATATATATATAAAATATTAAAAAAAAAGTTTAACAGTTCATAAAAAGAGGAAAATGCTTTACTGCCATTTCAAATTTGTCTTTACAAGCAAGTGGCAAATATCCACTCATGGTTAACAACTTTCTGGCTGTGTTGAAAGCTGAAAAATGGGCAACTTCTTTTTCCTGAGGAAAAGTAATATACATTTGTGATTTTATTCCCCATGTGGATTATTTTTTTTACAGCTACATCATGAGTAATGGGATTTCTTGTGAAGCTAGAGAGATTTTTATCCTACTCTTGGGCTATTTTTCAAACATCACTAAAAACACTTTTCACACATTGGTACATCCAAGTAATGAAAAATGCTTACAGTGCTGTAGCTTCTTACAGTTCGAAATAAATCCTCATGCTGCAGACAACTTTCCCATCCACCAGATAAATCATATACAATGAAAGGATTGGTCTGTGCACTTTAACAACTTACAAAATCACCACTTAAAGAAAATCTGGTAGCTTCCACAGAGATTATTTTTCCTTGTGAAGCAATCACTGCACAGCAACACATGTACACACACACAAGCACACACAAAGCCAAGAGGCGGCAAACTCTTCTGCAGCAATCATTTGACCTTGCAGAACAATGATAAAATAAACATGGTTAAGTATATATTCAAGATGCTGCCGTTACTATGGGTTTGCTTTCTATCCATAATCACTTGATAATGCTGTACCTACTGTGATGTCTCACTGACCATCATCGTTCATGTTTTTTTTCTTTTTCTGCAGTTTGAAGGCCCCTCAAAATCCTGTGGACAATTTCTAAGGTGCCTACAAAACCAGATTTTTGAAAAGAGCACATTTTTAAAAGAGCACGTCTTTTGTAATTAACTATACATGCAAAGTTTTCAGAAGGCTTTACTTCTCCATTGGTCAAAATTTAAAGATCCGCAAACAAAAAGAGGCAAGAAAGCACTGAATTAAAGCTCAGATTTGATCTCAAAACTTTGGGGCCACTCTCAGTTGCAACATTTTCTTTAGTATACCACATACTTTTATCTTCAAACCTATTGAAACCAGTAAAATATTACTATCAGCTTAACTGCTCAGTATGATGTCAAGCACCAGTTACAAACTGCTTGAGGTTTTCAAGGTTGTTGTGCTACCACAGCCATGGATTTCTTTAGTACAGCAGATAAAATGATTATTAGACAAGTGTTCAGTAAATCAGGAAGCATTCTTAAGTGGTAATATTGATTAGTGAGAAGTAGTTCCATGAAGTCCATTGTCACCAAACAGTTCACATGAGCATCACAAAATGGTAATGGACTAAAGCTACACGAGTTTCAACTCCCAGAAAGTCAGTGCCTGTGATGCCATTAGTCCCAGCACAAAAAGAAAACTCAGAAGTTCTATAGCTTCATGTAGTGTGATGAATGGATGAACTAGTTTCTTAATTTTTTGTGGATGATAAAGACTCTTTTCAGACATTTATGACTGTTGCTAACCCCAAGTCATAGAAATGAGCTTGTTTAATGTACTCAGCGGAGACAAAATGCTGTCTCTCGAGGGTTCACCAACTTCAGTCATTGCACTCTGTCCTCAAGGCATCATTTGCAGGGTTGGTGAAAGTGCTTCTACCGCAATAAAAAAATTAAAGCAATAGTAATTAAATACATATAATATGAATTACCACTTAGGTTTTGATGTCTGTAAGTAGAATAAGTTTTTCTCACTTCTATATTAACTCCTTGTTCATTATAAGAAATTTTCATCTGTTGCTATTATTTCTAACTAGGAAGAACTGTGCTTTAGGCAGTCATGGGAAAATAGTAACAATGTCTAGATGTAGTGAGTTGCAGATGTTATGGAACACCTTGAGAGGCCCAGACAAGAGATTGCTACATATCCAAGCAAACAACCAAAGTCACACTGTCTCTGACTGCTGTACAGTCAAGACTTAAAAATAAAGAAAAAAAAAAGGAAAAAAAGACATCTCAAAGGCAGGAATAGATAGAAGAGAATCAAAACAGGGGAAGAAAACAAATTAATTGTGCCTCAAATACTTCTTTTTATTAACAACTTCTCTAAGAGATGAATTTTCAAAACTTACGGCTCATAGTCTTGAGTGATCTCTTCTAGTACCCATGGTGGGCTCCAGCTAGGTTGCCCAGAAATACTTCTACTGTCCCAAAATCTCCTTTCTTCCCAGCCATCTGTGTTTCCTCACGAGTCCTTCAAATTTTGGTGACAGAGTCATATCACCCTGTCTCAGTTCTGCTGATAAAGGAGAGGTTAAAAGGCAGGTCTCCTCTTACTGGCGCTATATTTCTAACTGGATTTGCCCTCTTTCATTTAATTTAATTTCATTTCTTCTCCTCATCTTTCTGCTCTGCTTATGACCTTCCCCTTTTGTTACAAAAACAAGACATACCCTTTTTTCAGTCCCAGAACTGCTCAAGGTCATCAAAGTCAGAGACCCCTCATGGCTATAAGTGAGAAAGATGACAGTAACGGGAAGTTTCTCAGACTTCATTACGCAAGACAGCTTCTACTGTGTCACTCTAAATGGGCTTCTAAGTATATAATGTCTTGCTGTCAGAAAAAGTGTCATCAGCAGGACCACAGAAGTGATTTCCTGTGCCTGGCACTGGTGAAGCTGCACCTCAAATACCGCGTCCAGTTTTGAGCCCCTCACTACAAGAAAGACGTTGAGGTGCTGGAGCGTGTCCAGAGAAGGGCAATAAAGCTGGAGAGCATGTCTTATGAGGAGTGACTGAGGGAACTGGGGTTGTTTCGCCTGGAGAAAAGGAGGCTGAGGGAAGATCTCATCACCCTCTACAACCACCTGAAAGGAGAGTGTAGTCAGGTGGGGGTCAGTCTCTTCTCCCCTGAAACAACTGATAGGACAACAGGAAACAGATTCAAGTTGTGCCAGAGGAGATTTAGATTGGTTATTAGGAACACTGGAACAGGCTGCCCAGGGAAGTGTTCGAGTCACCATCCCTGGAGGTAAAAAAAAGATGTGCAGATGTGGTGCTTAGGGACATGGTTTAGTGATGGACCTGGCAATGCCAGGTTAACAGTTGGACTCAATGATCATAAAGGTCTTTTCCAACCTAAAAGATTCTATGTTTCTATAATATGATAACAAGTTTCTGTAAGTCTCTCCCACTTTGCATAACCTACTCCAAGTGTACACTCAGGAATGCACACAGAATATATAGTCTCACACTTGTGGTTAGTGTGCGTGCCTGGAAGCACAAAGATCTGTGAGGCCAAATATCAGGAAGCAATTAGAGATTCATGCATTTAAATCTCTTTATGACTAAAACAGAAGTAATTGATCTGGTCTCTTCTGTTGCAGCATTGTCAAATTACCAGTGCCCACCCAGATGCCATGCTTTCCTCTGGCAGAATTGAGATGTTAAGTAAAACCTAACAAAACCAGTTGCTTAAGACTGAAGACGTCCCTTTCTTCCACGCTGCAGGGAGAAAATTTACCTATATCCACAGGTGAAATACCCATCAATATCAAGGCTGCACAGTATGGATTGGGATTACAAATCCACAGGAAATCTAACTGCAAACATCTGATCCCAGAAAACCCTTGACTGTGTCACAGCCTTGAAGGTGCGCCTGGAAGCCCCAGCACATGAACTATTATTCTGGTGGTCTTTGAATCAGACTTGTTTTATGGCAGCCATTGGCAACTTCTAGCACACTAGTATTTTCTCCTACTGCTGTCTGTAAAAACAGAAGGTTAGAAGTCATTCACTTTGCCAGGAGACTGAGGTTCAGATGCTTCTACTTGCAAGAGTTTGAAGGATTACTTTGTTAAATTCTTAACTCCTTGCTCATGGCTTGTAACTGAAATAGCTCTATATTGTTTTAACTTGCCCATGATAAAGAAAACAGGAGAAAATGTATGCTCACGCAACAGCTCATTGTGCTGTGTATATTTACCCACACCATCATGGACAATGGCTGCTCAGCTGCCAGTATTTAACAATAAACAAGCATCAACAAATGAAAATGTTTGACAATAAATTTATTTACTGTTGGGGGGAGGATTTGGGATTTTTGTCTTACATAACACCAAGGAAGGACTTGCTCAGGAAGGATAGCCAGTATTTCAAGAAGAGGAGCTATGCAAGTAAATCATCAATGGAAAGAGAGCCCTGCATCTGGGAAAGAGGATAAAAGGGAGTTAAGCAGCCAGCAGGATGCAAAATGACAGCTGTTTAAACCGCATTTCTAACTGCTGTGGCCAATGGTTTGATATCTCTGAGGAACAAGCAGGCAGCCATGGAGGGGGTAGGACACAGAAAAACAGAGAAGATCAGTATATTGTAATTTCTATTGTGACCAGACTGTCTGTTCCTGTCCAACTTCTATAATGGCTGATTAGCAACTGCCAGAGTTTACCCCATCCAAACATCTGGCCATTCAGGCTCTGCTTTCCTCTCTAAAGCTTTAATGAATTTTAACATGTTTGAAAGAGCATTTCCCCCTGCCTTACTGAGATAAAACAAGATATAAACAGTCCCCTTGGGCCTGGCACATCCTCTGCTCAGTAGTGTTCCCAAAATGGCTTATTCCTTAATCCTCCCAGGCAATTTATTTGCCCCAAGTTCTCCTATCTCCTGACATGCTGAAAAAAGCATCTGGTAAAGTACACAAACGCCCTAGGCATTATGAGAAGGACATTCCTCCACTCTGTCCAGGAACAAGAATGAAGCTGTTGAAGAGGATATTTCTTACCACCAAATACAGGGATGAGGCTTTGCAGTACAGAGGATGATACCTCCTGGCTCTGCTACTTCCTCTGCATGCTGCCTCCATCCATGATGGAGCACAGCCCTCAACTCCAGCAGCCAGTCTGTGAATGCTTCCAGACCTCCACATTTGCCTTTAGTGACACTCTTACTAAGCATGACCCACCTTCTCTTAAACACATGGATTTCATCTTAAATCTGTCTGACAGGAGGAGGTTGAGAATTCAGCTGGCAGTTCAAGCAACTGCAATCAAAACCAACCTCCTAGGGAAATACAGAGTCCTACACAGCAGTATAGAATCATAGAATGGTTAAGCTCGGAAGGGACCTTAAAGATCACCTAGTTCCAACCCCCCTGCTGTGGGCAGAGACAACTCTCTCCCACCAGACCAGGTTGCTCAAAGCCCCATCCAACCTGGCCTTGAACACTTCCAGGGATGGGGCATCTACGAATTCCTTGGGCAACCTGTTCCAGCGCTTCACCACTCTCACAGTGAAGAATTTCTTCCTTATATTTAATCTAAATCTACCCTCTTGCAGTTTCAAACCATTGCCCCTTGTCCTATCACTATAGGTCATTTTCAGAAGTCCTTCTCCAGCTTTCCTGCAGGCCCCTTTCATGTATTGGAAGGCTGCTATTAGATCACCCCAGAGCCTTCTCTTCTCTAAGCTGAATAACCCCAGCTGCCTCAACCTTTCTTCATAGCGGAGGTTCTCCAGCCCTCTCATCATCTTTGTGGCCCTTCTCTGGACCCACTCCAGCTGATCCATGTCCTTCCTGTTCTGTGGGCTCCAGAACTGGACTCAATACTCCAGGTGGGGCCTCATCAGAGCAGAGTAGAGGGGAAGACTCACCTCCCTCGACCTGCTGGTCACACTCCTTTTGATGGAGCCCAGGACGTGGTTCACTTTTTGGGCTGCAAGTGCACACTGCTGGCTCATGTTGAGCCTCTTGTTAACTAACGAGTATGAAAGGATGGAAGGAAGGGAGGTGGGGGAAACTGACCTGACACTCCCATATTTCCTGGAATTGCTTCAAACATGCTTCACAAGTTTCCCATTTAACCAAACACCTGTGTGTCTTCACATGATATATCGCTTATTTGCTCATTCAGCTTTTATTCTAAGCACTCGGAATACCTCATGGGCAGCCAAACTGTTTAATCTGGTAACTTTGTACTGTCAGCAGCTGAAAGCCAGAAAGAATTGTGGCAGGGAAAGCTTCCATCCCAATTTCAGGGACATGCTTCTACACTACTTTGATAAGTCTTATGCAGCTGTTCATTCATGTTAGCTTATACTAAAACTAGTTTAATGAATGAAAAATCTGGCTGTGGTACTATATACAGAGAATATCAGTAAACAATATATTAAGTTTGACAAGGTGTCTGGTAACAAGCTGCAGGGTACTGGATGAAGCTAGGCAAATTTTTGCTGTTTGCAGAGACCTGTCACATCAGAGGAAGAGAAATCCTCTATCAAAGAAATTCTGACAATAAGGAAATTCAGAAAAGAAGAGAGAATGAGTACATGGCTGAAGGATGGATTTTTCTGCAGCCACTTGCTTCAGAGCATAGATGATTGATGATTACCACAGCTACTGCTCCTACTTGTTCCTTCTTCATAGAATCACAGAATGGTTTAGGTTGGAAGAGATCTTAAAGATCATCTAGTTCCAAACTCCCAACCATGGGCAGGGACACCTTTCACTAGACCAAGTTGGTCAAGTTTCTCCTAGTTTGGGTTCTATTTATTGTTGTTACCCTCTCTCGTCTCCTTAGTACAACTACCCTAGAAAATGTCTCAGCTACCTCCCTCTACCACCTCCCAGGTGCTGTTGCCTGTGCATCACAGCTGTCCCTGCTCCCCAAGCACACTTCACTGTAGAGCCAGCTTTGAGAAATAAGGATGAGGGGAGCAGAAAGCTTGTGATTTACACCACTGCACATTAGGGCAACTGCTTCCCCATTCCAGGGCTCACAATACCCCATGAACCACCTAAAAATTTCTTCTACTATGACCTAAGCAGAATGAGATTAAAAGAACGCAACAGGGATGGTCCTAAGGACAGTTTCTAGCATCCAAAAAGAATTTTGACTGTATAGATACAAAGTACAGCTAGAAATTACATAGCATACAAGGACACTATAACTGTTGATAAAAACACAGCAGCCATTATGCCTAGTTCTTTAGTCAGGCAACAGTAGAAAATAGCAAGTAAAGCAGATTTTTGTGTCTAGCTCCAAAATTCATTTTAGAAGTGGGACAACTGTCGCTTTACCTGTAAAGTCACAGGAAGAAGAGATTTGTCCCTTTTGACTTGGGAAGTTAACGAAATTTTGTTTACCTTTCCCCTCTCTCTGAGCTAATCCTTTGTTGTCCTAGGAAGGCTGTCCTTCCCTGGCATTTTCTCTTTTTCTTTTGGATATTTTTCCATGCACCTGCATACTTAAAATGTTTCTGCGACACTCTGTTATCTGAGTCTTGCAGCTCAGGTTTTGGAAGGGCTTATCAGAAAAAAGGGAAAGATGAGAGATTAGGCTCAGTGGACTTTCTACAGCCAGACAAAATCAAGTGTGACAGTAACAACCAGCATAGCAGGAGGCACTGATGACAGCTGCAAGACTGGAGACACAGACCTGTGTCACAGGTTAACATTATCTGGACATCTCACACATGATCCCAGCTGGAGGCCACCTCTGAAACCTAAACTACTGGTCTCTGAGGCAGGATCTCACGGCTACATGTCATGTCCATATCTGACTTAAATCTTCTAGGAAAAGTAATGAATTAGCTTGCAGTGTCCAGAGATGGTTTTTAACATTCTTCCACAGGAACCCTCAGGTTATATACCAGATTAAATCTGGAGATCCCCTACAGAGGTCTTTGGGGCACTTGAGAGGATGAAGACTCAACTTCAATGTCATCAGAGTTTGAGTCCTCTTAGCCATCATTCAGATGCATTCCTACAGCTACCTCATATCCACAAATTTGTCACTGGTGACTGACACATCAGTGAGGAACACCAAACACACATATAGGTTTGTATCAGTGTGGGGCCATTGCATCGGACAGATTCTATCTGAGGGGCTTTAGGCATCTGTGTAATCAGCCTGTGAGATGATGCACACAAAAAAGCAACAGCACAATTACATAGCCAGATCGAGCTGTGGCATTTCCTGATGGTTAGTACTTAACTGTGTAAATGTACTTTTTGAGCTAATGTCAAGATTTGTATTTGATTCCCCTTGGATTTTTTGTTTGTTTGTGATTTTCCTTTGAGGATAACATTTCAAATGCTAATCCCTACCGCTTCAAAGCTATGCTGCTTAGACAATAACTGCACAGCAACCATGAAACATTGTTGGTGTTTGACTCAACACTAGCCCAATCCTATCATTTTGCTCTACTTCCCTGTAATCAAGCTGACATTAAAGTAATACATAAGTGAATTGTGAACACCATCTTTCATTACTCCCTGTACTCACATAATTATTTGTTTTTAAAAATGCCCTGTGTACTTTGTAATTGTTTTGGAGATCAGGGAGCTTGGCTTATGCTGTTCAAGCACAAACTACTGCTTTCAGAATCGCAACTGACTTTTTCTAGTGACATGCATTCCAAATGCTGATATTTTGATCAAGGCACTGCAGTGCCTTGCAGTCCAGAGAGGGCTCTTTCCACATCAGTTACAATATTTATATTTTAGCTTTTGTTATGCTTAGAAATAATACACTTTTTCCATCGTTAATATGTTAGCAGTTTTTAACTCCATCCAGTATCACTAGCTGAACTAATGTTCCTAAAATCTTTCAAAGGCAACTGCCTTTTCACAGCAAAAATCCAGAGAGGGTATTCAACAGTAAAATGTTTATCTCTGTGCTGGAGTCCCTAAAAGCAAGGATTTTAATAAAAACAAAAATATATATATTTAAATGTATAACTCTTTAATAACTCTTTTAATAACTCTTTTAATAACTCTTTAATAACTCTTTTAATAACTCTTTTTAAGCCTTTAAATGTATAACTCTTGTGCTGGTTTGTATTACTTTCTGTGTTTCTCCCTGGCAGATCAACACCAGGTTTCATCTTGCACATACCTAAATGCCTCAGGGATAAATGCACCAGCGATCCAAAGTAAAAGCATGACACCAGTTTTCTTTACATGTGGATGATTTACAATATACTCAATGTTGCTTCTGTTATACTGTCACAGAAGTTAAGGCCCAAGGCAAATTGCCCTCCTTTTCCTATGTTTTGTTTTTCTGCTTTATAAACCACGCAGTAAGTGTGATGGTCAGATAAAGAGACTTGGGAACCTCTCCCAGATGCACAGGAATGAGAAAAAAAAGCTGATTTCACTATCCCAAGAATAGTGGTGATATAGTATAGTCATTCAGGCACTGGAAGAGTTTATCCAGAGTCTGTGCAGTGTTTGTCCTTGGAAGTTTCACAAGTGAACAGGCTGAAGCCCTAAGCAACCTAGTTGATCTCAGATCTTACCTGGCTTTGAACAGGATTTGGACCAAAGACCTCCTGAGGTCACCTGCAGCTTAAATTACTCTGTGATTCTGTGTCTCACCTCATCCATACAGCCACAATGACATTTCTAAAGCAAAATTTCTTCTTAGAAGTTGCTGGATTTGAACATGTTCAGAAACTAATAGAGCAATTACTTCTACCCAACTTCTGATGCTGAGCTGCGACAGAGGTGGAAATTCTGGATTATAGGTATAAGGTGCTGGGACTACTGCAGGAAGGAATGTCTGGCGCCAGTGGTAGTTGAGTAGCAAGTGATGAGTGATCACACAAGGTTGAGGCTTCGGTGATGTACTGCAATATATCTACCGACGGTGTCTGACAGAAAAATGAAATGAACAGTAGGCACTAACCCAAAGGTTTCAGCAGCAGATCTTTCAACTGAATCCATTTCACACTTGAACAGACTGATCAGTAAGAATTAAAGCGTCCCAATGGGATGTTTTATGAAATTAATTAAAAGCAAAACATTTTAAGAGGTTGAAAGAACAGCCCCTAAGAAATGAAGGGCACACACCAAACAGTAGTCTGGAATAAATCTTCCTGTGAAAGTGCCTGACCACTAGCCTATTTGCTATGTTGGAGCTTGGGTTCTGCAGTATGGTGTTGGGTTTTTTTACTATTGTGATAGTTTGGGGGCTAAAGAAACTTCAGACTGTTTCCTGGCCAGTGAGTGATCTCCAGTCATCAGTTTTCTCAGGCAAGAATCCGTGTCTTTCTCCATTAAGGCTAGGAATGAAGACACTAAAATTCACTATGGCCTTTCTAAGAAGCTTCATTTAAAGCCAAGGCATGACAATGTTCTGTTTCCTGGCAATACAAACTTAGTCAGTTAATATGATAAAAATATTGTCCACAACCTAAACAGCCACATGACTCAGTATAAAGTCTTTTTATTCTGAGGCAGGTTTTTAGGGATGATCCCTCAATCAAACTTTAGTCTCTCTATAAGCAATGCAGAAAGAAACATGCATCTCTCCTGAGCCTTAACCATAAAGTCATTGGAAACCGTGACCCATAACTGTCATAAAATTACCTATATAGTCAAATGATGGGAAATGAAGAAAAGAATTATGGGCCAGTCAATACAGAGGAACAAGGATTTTAACTAAAAAAGTGAAAACCTCACCCACTGTAGTCAAAGCTACCAGTGTCAATAGACTGGATTTCAGCATATCTATTTTTAAAAAGAAGAGTTCCGACAGAATGTATAGATATTACTTCATGATTTATTTTAAAGTGTAATTACTGTGATTGTGTGTTTAGCCACTCCTTCCTCACAAAATGAGTTGTCTCCCTCTGTTTTCTCCCTTGGAAAAGAAGGACTTGTTCTTACTTTGACTTTCTCCTTCGAGTGCTCTGTCTTCTCCAGCAATTCCCCCACCCTTTCTACCCTTGTGTGGCTATTCAGCAAAGCTTTTTTCATTAACATAACTACTCCTACGTTCACCAACGCCTGCATAGTCTCTGTACAGACACTTTGAGGGCGTCATGAACTTTACCAGGTATAATGGGAAGAGCTGAACTGTCCATATCACAAGGCAGAATGAACATAGATGTTTAATACTTCTTGTTCTAAAACAATATTAGTTTATTTTAACTTTTAGCAAGGGTTTGGACCAGATGACTTCCAAGTGTGTCTTTCAACCTCAGTTATTCTTCAATTCTAGGTGTTTAAAATGTTCCAGGAGAAATTCTTCCATCATTTTAAACACAGAACGGAAGCTTCTTGTACAAGAAAATCCACCCATTTATACAATAAGCTACTATATTAGTGATAGCTTCTTGGAAACTCCTAGGTTAGTAGGTTGGATGAATTTCTTTTTTTAAATGGAAGAAGTACAATACAGCACAAAGGAAGAGAGGATTGATGTGTGGTTTATACAGATGTGCAGATCAAGTAGCTCATTGTATTGGGTTGGCTCAGCCGGATTT
>NW_009733453.1:0-2269 GCF_000703405.1 Apaloderma vittatum
GTCCCTGTCTCTCTGGAACTGGGAAGCCCAACTGGGGAGACCTTCTCGCTTTCTACCACTGCCTGACAGGAGGTTGTAGAGAGGCGAGGTCGGTCTCTTCTCTCAAGAAACAGCCTCAGGTTGCACCAGGGGAAGTTTAGATTGGACATCAGGAGAAATTTTTTCACAGAAAGGGTTGACAAGCACTGGCACAGGCTGCCCAGGGGAGTGGAGGCGGGAACATCCCTGGAGGATTGTGCTTAGGGATACGGTTTAGTTGAGGACTTGTCAGTGTGTCAGTGTTCAGTTCATGGTTGGACTTGATGATCTTAAAGGTCTTGCCAACCTAAACGACTCTCTGATTCTATGAAGAGGATGAAAAAGAACAGGGTGCAGACAGAGTAAGACACATTGAGAGGAACACTTGCTGCAGCATCCTTCCAAAACGATGGATGATGCTCAACCTTTCACTGCAGGCTGGGGACCGACTGAGCGAAGGAGCGAGCAAAGCCCGGGAGGAAGGGCAGCAGCTCACTTACATCTGTCTGTACCATCTGGCAGCGCTGAGCCCGGATCCGGCTCACAAAGCCGTAAACGTCCACCTTCCTCTCTGCGTGCATCATGTCCAGCATGGCATCGATGACGATGAAAGTGCCCGTGCGTCCCACCCCGGCGCTGAAAAAGCAGAGGGGACAAGCGATCAGTGTGGCTGTGTTGGTGTCAGAGTCCCTCGCAGATGTTTCTCAGCACTGAGTAAATAGCAAAATCTGGTTTGGAGATGAGAGAGGTCCTCAGCCTGGTGATTGGTGTCGCCTGGGTTTGGCAGAGACATGCGCACAGCGTGTCCAGCAACTGGCACGCACGAAGGCACCGAGCAGGGTGAGCCAAAGTGAAACTTGTTTCCGTGCTGGTAACTCAACCGTTAAGGAGAAGAAGAAAGACGAGGCCAGCAGACACCACGGCAAGACAAAGCTCTTTGGTCAGCTGCCTCCTGAGGAGAAAGCTGGGAAGAGGGACTTGGGAGGTTGCAAATGTGATCATCATCTCTGCCTTTAGCCAGGGCACTCTCCCTTACAGACAGCCTCTGTGGCCCCCCCAGGCTTGCTGCTGTGCCCGAAACGACTCCGCGAGAGGTCAAACACTGTGGTCCCCGCTCCCAGGCACGCTGTCAGCTGAGTGCTGCCTTCTCATGACAAGGGATGTTCTCCTCCGGTGCCCAGGGCAGCAGAGAGTCAAGGGAGATGCCCCCAGTGCTCAGCAGGGCGGTTAAGCTTGGCTCACTCAGCACCCAGCTAGCCCAAAGGACCATCTCAACATGAGCTGTACCACCACCACAGCGCTGATTTCACAAAGTTCCTTCAATTCATACGCTTCGTTTTTTGAAGGTTCTCATGTGGAATATTCCCATTTCAGATGGCAAAAGTAAATAGGAATTATAAAAAAGGCTTGATCGAAAAAAACTCCCTTTAGTATTAAATAGGAGACGTTTTCCAAGTGGTCAGTCATGACCAGGACGTACCTGCAGTGCACGACTATTGCCCCTGCGTATTGGGGATTACATGTCTTCACCTTCTTCAAGAACTTCAGCATCCCGATGGGGGTGAAGGGGACCCCGAAGTCGGGCCAGCTGGTGAAGTGGAACTGAGTCACCAGGCGCTGAGGCTTCTTGTTCGTGACGTCCCCAACCTGAAGGGGAAATGTGCATTTGGGATAATGATAAAAGACTCAGATTTTCCCTTTTTTTTTTTTCCCCCCCAAAAGCAAGGGCAGAGAGGGAGCTACAGCCCCAAGACAGCTGGATGGCTTAAGGGCACAGACCCAAACTCTGGAGCCAAACTAGTTTCTAAACCCATGATATTTTAATTGCCCAACATCACATCCTGCATCTTAGCGGTGAGAGATTCCAGCTGCTGCTCCATCCTTTCCCCACCTCTGCCCAGAGCACCCTCAGTTAAAGGTGGGGAGGAGACCACCCAGCTCCAGGCCCTCTGGGTGTGGGGTGAGGGTCAGGAGAACCCCACTCGGGGTGCAGATGGGTTTTCAATCACCAGCTCTTCCTTGCTTGCCTCTGAGAGCAGCAGGAAAACGGAGCAACTAAAGCATCCAGAACCTCCTCCTTGGATGAGAAAATGTAGCAACAGATGGGAAAGCAATCACAACCATGGCTCATGGGATAATGATAGAATCATAGAATGTCTTAGGCTGGAAGGGTCCTCAGAGATCATCTAACCCAACGCCCTGCCATGGGCAGGGACGCCCTTAACCAGCCCAGGGTGCTCAAGGGCTCATC
>NW_009733453.1:2644-2904 GCF_000703405.1 Apaloderma vittatum
GGCCTGGCCATCCACCAGCTTCCCTGCCCTCAGTGCAGCCGTGCTGGTACCCTCTGGGAACAGGCTCCCGTGTGTTTAAGGTGAGTAAATTCTTAACAGCTCTGGTTAAAAATTAATTAAATTTCATCCCAACACTGCTCCTCGGAGGAGCTGAGATGCTCACCAATACCTGGATGCCTTGGATGCCCAGCAGGGAGACGGGAGGGATGGGATGGGAAGGGATGGGATGGGATGGGATAAGATGGGATGGGATGCGATGG
>NW_009733453.1:2930-22116 GCF_000703405.1 Apaloderma vittatum
GGGATGGGATGGGATGGGATGGGATGGGATGGGATGGGATGGGATGGGATGGGATGGGAGACCCAAGCCCTGGCACCTGCTGGATGCAGAACTTCCGCACGGTGTAATCCACCAGGACGGTCACATCCTCCACGGACACTCGGATGTTCCCGTATGTCCAGCAGCCCTGATCTGGCCAGTACTGAGCACACTTGCACTGTGGGGAGAGAAAAAGGACACAGGTGAGCTCTGGTCCCATGCAAGGCTGGGACCATCTCCAAGACATGCCCATGGGCAGGAGATGTGCTGGATTTGGATGAAGTTGGGTAGGATACCAGCCCATGAAGCCTTCCAGCACCCACCTCTTTCCTCTCTTTCAAGTTGGTCACCATGACAATTGTCGCTGTGTTTTGCTCCCAAATCATCCTCCAAAAATCGTTCACTGTTTCTTCTTTTGGTCCTAAGGGGAAAGCAAAAGGAAATATGGTCTTTGGGAATCAACCCCTCAGGTCCTGAGACTGAACCCCAGCGTGTGAAGTCACGCGTCGTGGATGATGCAACACGTTTTTGCCAATAGATGTCAGCACAGGAGGCGTTTTGGTGTCTGAGAATGTTGGTTAATGCAAGGAACAATCCTATCACAGAAGAGCTGGGCTTTTTGGATACGTTTCATGATGAGGAATTCCATTTTTAGCCCAGAAAGAAGAAACTGGACAAACGGAGCATGGAAATGACTTGCTCAAGGTCACGCGGGCAAATTGTGGCCATTGCAGGTACCTGGTAGAAGTCTCGTCACTAAGCTTTGTGTTTTAATCAGGGGATCCCATTCCAACATCGCACAAGAACAGTTTCCTGCTGCCTGCCAGATAAGGAGCTCACTCAACCTAGACCAGCCCAAGAGAACAGCAGAGCCAGCGCTTTAGCCCAGCCTGGTGCTGCTGCCAGACCCGACCCAGCCTTCCCCGTGCAGCAAGCGCCAGACAAACTGGCAGGGGATGTCCTAACCCACTTGCAAGTCAAGAGAAGAAACACAAAACCACCTCCCATGGTCAGACAACCTCCTTTGGCTGGCATGAACCTCCTCGCAAGTGGGCATCTTGGTTTTAGGGATGTGTTTGGACCAGCTATGGATGGTGCAAGAAAGCTGGTGATGCTCTGGATGGTGGCAACTGAGCTTGGGGAGACTCAGGATGCTCGCTGCTCTCACCAGCTCATGCCTCCCCTCTGAAGGCCACAGCAAAATTTCAACAGCACAAGCCCACATTCTTGTCTGCCGAGGTTTAAGAAGGAGGATAAATGAGACCAGACCAGCACAGTGCTCTCCGCAATAACAGATCTGGGGAATTTAATTAACATGGAGTACTTCCAGAGATCATGACCACCTGCAGTTGTGGGCCAGGGTGGAAGGACAAGACTCAGGGTAGAAACGCCCTGACAGCCCCCAGCAATCGCTGTTGCAAATGGGAGGGCTTCTCCTCCTCCTGCCCCAACATATCCAGCATCAGTCTTTGACTGGGAAAACCATTTTCAAGCCTTCTTTTGATCAGGAGAGCTCAGCTTCCTGCTGCCGAGCACAGGACTAGCACAGCTTCGCGGAGCAGAAGGATCTCAGCCTCACCACCACCAGACTAAGCTACAGGAATAACCCAGCATTTACCTTGTGCAGCAATGAACTTGTTTTTCTCTTGGTACCCCTATAGAGAAAAAGGAAAACAAACAGAAGATGAGTATTTTTCTAACAACACGGGAGTCATGAAACACATCTGCACCGTTAATAAACCACGGCATCACCTGCTCTGTTGCTCACTCCCCGCCGTGCTGCAGCCTCCAAGGGGAGAAACGGCACCAACAGTGGGGTAGAAATAATAGAAAATCCCTGTGCAAAGAGTCCCTGACCCAGAGGAACACTCCCCAAGCTCATGTAATGTGGGAACGACCCCACTTGTTGGCACGGAGCACGGAAGAAGCAGCATCCGACGGCCCTTGCGCTGGGATCAGACCCTGCATCATGTGAAAATCAGGATTAATCTTTGGGAGACAGGGCTGTTGAACTCGTGGGGGTTGCTTTTGTGTATTTCCTCGCGGGTATTTGTTTATTGGTGAAGGGAGTAAAAAGCTCTTTTGGGTCTTGCTTCTCTTCACGTGCCTCTGTCTTGCTCAAATTCTACTTCTTTGTATCACCCTTCTCAATTTATTTGAGCTATAAGATGATAATCATACAGGACCCATCTCCCCCGAGGAGCAGAGCAGGGTGATGTTGTTTCTATTCTAGCTGGGTTGCTTGATTAATTTTTCATCCCCTTCCCACGTCCAGCCCTGCAAGCCGGAAAGTACTGATGATTAACCAGCCACACCACTCCTCAGTCGATAATCAGAAATCCCCAATTCCTGCAGGAACGGCTCCCAAAGCCCTTCCAAACCAGCCAGCAGAGCTTTGCAGCACCCTAAGGAGCGTAAGTGTAGAAAAGAGAGGTGGAAACTATGGCAAAATAGCTGAGCAAAGGCAAAAAACTTATGAGTCCCAGCCCTCAGCCTTATTCCAATCGTGTTTGTCTGGGCTCATGACACGAAGCGGAGCACAGTGAGCTCTACCACGGCCACACAGAGGTTATGAGATCAAAAACCAGAGTAATTTATTGCTTTTGGAGGTACTGGGGAGATGTTAAAGCAGGAGGTAGTCTCTAAACCGTCCATCCCAGGCACAAGTCACACCCTGCACAAGCCCCACGCTGCTGGTGGGAGCAGGCAGCGCTTGGTGGGGTATAGCCAACGGGGATTTCCCCTTCCAATCACAAAACTCACATTAATGAAGGAGGCGTTGATGTAGTCGGAGTCAGGAACCCCTTCGACAGGAGTCAGGTGAACCCTGGAATGATCATCTGGAGGAAAAATGAAAACACCGCATTAAAAACAAGCCCCTCCAGCTGATACATAGGGAGAAAGTTGAGCACAGCCTGCGTTCGCTGGCTCCCTCTCGCATGCAAACACCTTTGTGCCCCCAAATTCTTCTTGTTTAAGCCCAGAGGGGTGCCAGACCTCATGCAAGGAAGTTTTTCTTCTGCAGAGTGTGCACATTTGAGGAAGCTCCCGGAGCCAGCCTGCTGCTCCACGCCACCCGGCAAGAGCTGGCTGTTTCAGCATTTCCAATGATTTCATTTTCCATGGCCTCACGGCCGCTGACAGCTCCACGGAGCTCATCCTTGTAGGTATCTAAAGCTAAAGCAGATGCAGCCACCCACCTGGGATGCGAAACGACCTCAACCACGTCTTAACCCACCTCAAAACCAAGACTGTGACCCCCAGCACCAGCCATGCCCCCTCTTTCCCCGCCCAACCAGCCCTGATACCTACAGGGTAAAATGTTCACATATCTGTTCTTCTCCTTGTTCTCCTCCTTGGAAGCAGCTTCGCATGTGGCCTGGATAGGACATGCTGGGAGAGCCTGCCGTGGCAGAAAAGGGAGTTTTTCCATGATGTTCTTACTCCCAGCAGTAACCACAACACAACCTGCGTGTCGGTTCACGGGGCACCCGAGCATCCTGCCCCTTGGGATGTGCCCCCACCACCCCCAGCCCTCACTTCCATCCCAGCACCAGCAACTTGTCCCCACCCAGCTGGAGGCAACCACTGAAACAGCCTGGGCTGGATCACAGAGAGCAAATCCCTTCCGAAACGTCATCATCTGAAATCTCAGGACTCAGGAACACGAGGTGGCAGCAAAGCCTCTGACACCGAACCCCGGACCCGAGCGACCAAGGAGCCTGTGGAGGCTCCTTCTGAGATTTCTTTCCTTCGTTAACATCGATGCGAAGGTACCCAAGCACACCCAGTGATGGGAAGGAGCACCCATGCAGGGAGTTATTCTTCATCCAGCAGGGACCTTTGGGTTGTGGGGGTGCTGGGCTCACAGGAGATGCTGTCCCGGTCAGGGCAGCCAGGTTTGGTGCTCAGGCAGAGCTGTTGAACAGCAAAGAGGATGAGAACGTACCGGAGGTATTTGCCACCCTTCCTCTGGCTGGCAGGACAGACGTGCTTCACAACGGAAGTCTTTGAGGCAATCGAATATTTATAACCCCAAAAATCCCTCTCCCTGGCCATTCGTTGCACCTATTTAGTTTCACTGAAGTGCGGCCAGGAAGGGTATCGAGTTGTGCAACAGCTGGAGAAAGTCGAGTGGCTTTTCTTTTTGTCTTCTCATCATCCTCACTCTGCTTTGGATCTGAGGCTTTATGTGATGAGATCTTTGCCGTGCAGACAACCAGATCAGCAGTGGGTTTTCTCTTCTTAATTAGGCTGACGAGAGTCCAGGCAGTTCAGCAGCTCCTACGTTACACGCTGCAGGATTCCACTCAGTTATTTCAACTTTGTCCCCTACCTCAGTCCGGCTCTGCCTGGTTTCGCGTTGCCGAAGTGAAACAGGTTCATTGTCACAAGGAGTCGCAGAGCTCGGCAACACCCAAAAGAGGTTGTAGCCACCTCAGAAGAGGTTCTCTGGTGTCGTGGGATAAGCACTCTACCTGAACTATTAACTCACTGCTGAAGGACAACGGTTGTCCTATAAATTGTCATCACTCTGCTTCAGGGTTAACAGCTCGCTGAAATTGATGAGGTCATTTCTGTTTCTCTGCCAGAGATCTCGTTTTGGCTGTTTGTAGAGCTAAGCCATGAGGATCGGGAGGAGGGAGGCAAAACCAGCAGGCAGAGAAGCTCTGCAAGACCCCAAGACCTCCAGGATGCCTCCCAAACCCAGAGGAACGTAACCCCGGGGTGCTGCTTGCTAGAAAATCTTTCTGTAGCGAAGGTGAGGGGAAGCGACTTGCCCACCCTCACAACGGATTTGGGGACAGAATCGTTCCTCCCACCTCGCAGCCCTTTGAGAAATCCCCAAGGACTGGGCAGAACATCACTCCCTCCAAGAAGCTCTCTGGAAGCACATCATCCAGCACCGTCATTTTATCAGCTCAGTTACCCTCAGGTTGATGTGGCCTCCCCACTGCAGCTCCTTTCTGATGTACCAGCTGAGCGAGACCAGGTTTTGGCTCACTGTGCTTCGAGAGCAGCCTGCAAGGATTTAGGGGCAAGCAGCAAAGGCAACTCACGTTGAACTCCTCCCGAAAGAGCTTGTTGTCGTCTGCCATGCGGCGGTTGATCTCCTCTTCCAGCTTGTCGACGGGCAGAGGCGGGTATTTGCGGTTGGTGCTGGGGGAGCGGGCGAGCAGCGGCATGCTCTGCGGCTCTGCAACGACATCCACGGATCAGAGGCGCCCACCCAGCTGCTCACCACACCCAGGTGGGCACAGGGAACTCCCACACCCTGGGCTGTCCTCTTTTAAGGCCACTTCACACCCTCATTTTCCTCATATTTTCATAGAACCATGGCACGGTTTGGGTTAGAAGGGACCTTAAGGACCAACTTGTCTCACCCTCACCTTGAGTAGTGTGTTCAGTTTTGGGCACCTCAATCCAAGAGGGATGTCGAGGTGCTGGAGCGAGTGCAGAGGAGGGCAACGGAGCTGGGGAAGGGCCTGGAGAATAAATCTTATGGAGAGTGATGGAAGGAGCTGGGATTGTTGAGTTTGAAGAAGAGGAGGCTGAGGGAAGACCTCCTCACTCTCTGCCACTGCCTGAGAGGACGGTGTGGAGAGGTTGGGGCTGGTCTCTTCTCACAGGTAATTGGTAGTAGAACTAGAGGGAATGGCCACAAGCCGCACAAGGGTAGATTTAGATATTAGGAAAAAATTTTTCCCAGAAAGAGTAGTCAGCCATTGGCACAGGCTGCCCAGGGAGGTGGTTGAGCCACCTTCCCTGGAGGTGTTTGAAGGTCGTTGAGATGTGGGGTTGGGGGTGATGGCTCAGGAGTGGATTCTGTAGAGCAGGGTTATAGGTTGGACTTGATGATTTCCAACTTCCATGTTTCTATGACTCTACGATTCTATGACCCTCCTGCCACGGGCAGAGACACCTCCCAGTAGACCAGGTTGCTCAAAGCCCCGTCCAACCTGAAACCTCCCGGCCTTTCGCTCTTTCTATGGACGGTGCACAAAAATGTGGGGATTCTGTGAGATTGTGAAACTCTTTTCAGCACTCTCTGGTGGAGAGTTATGTTGTTGTGAGGCAAGAGAGGACAATGAGGACCAAGTCTAACCACCCCAGGAAGCGCTACAGGTTTGGGGAAGAGTGGTTGGAAAGATGCCCCGTGGAATCTGGGGGTGTTGGGTCGACAGCCAGGTGAACATGAGCCCAGCAGTGTGCCCAGGTGGCCAAGAAGGCCAACAGCATCCTGGCCTGGATCAAAAACAGTGTGGGCAGCAGGAAGAGGGCAGGGATTATCCCCCTGTACTCAGCACTGGCGAGGCCGCACCTCCAGCCGTGTTCAGTTTTGGGCTACAAGAAAGACATGGAGGTGCTGGAGTGTGTCCAGAGCAGGGCAATGAAGCTGAGGAAGGGTCTGGAGAACAAGCGTGATGGGGAGCAGCTGAAGGAACTGAGGTTGTTCAGCTGGAGAAGAGGAGGCTGAGGGGAGACCTTCTCACTCTCTACAATTACCTAAAGGGAGAGTGTAGCGAGGTGGGGTCGGTCTCTTCTCTCAAGCAACAAGACAAGAGGAAATGGCCTCAAGTGGCAGCAGGAGAGGTTTAGGTTGGATATTAGGAAGAATTTCTTCCTCAGAAGGGTTGTCGAGCACTGGAACAGGCTGCCCAGGGCAGTGGTGGAGTCCCTATCTCTGGAGGTATTTAAAATCCGTGGAGATGTGGTGCTCAGGGACACGGTTCAGTGATGGACCTGGCAGTGCTGGGTTAAGGGCTGGACTTGACGATCTTTTAGGTCTTTTCCAGTCTAAGCGATTCTATGATTGTGCGACAAGGTGAAACTCCTGGTGCTCTAGGCTCAAACACTACGCTATTGTAGAGGCAGGACAGGGCAATGAGGACCAAGTCATCGACACTGGGGGATGAAGACCACCTCACTTTGAATTCGTACTTTGCCCTCGCTCACATGGAAAGTCTGGCACCATCGCTGCGACGTCACTCCCAGCAAAAGCAGCTGTGGCTTGTGGTTCCTCAGTGAAGCCAAGAAAGGCCACGCGAGGGTTACACCAACACAAGCGATGGCTTAGGAAGTTCACGCTTTCGCTTACAGCAACGTGAAATGGGTAGGGAAGGCCTTAGCTGCCAACACGCAAAAAAAAAGGTGCTGATTTTCACTTAGTACTTGCTCCAGAGGTGTTTGGTTTATGTGGAAGGAGTTCCAAAAAAGGATCTGAACCTGAGTTTAAGAGGTGAGAGTTCCTCTTCAGCTCTTTGGTGCCTGCATGTGGAGATGCCCAACCTGAGACCTTCCAAAAGTAGCTCTGCTTCAAAGCCAGAAAACGAGACAAGCTCAGGCACAGGAGACATTACAGCAGGCTTGCACAAGGCTTCAAAACGGCATTTATGCACCTTTAAGAGGTCCAAAAAGATTTTTATAAAGAAAATACCAATACATTCTCTGCTTTCTCTCAGAAATGCTGGTTAGCATGAAGATCTGAGTTTTAACCAGTTGCCATACTCATTTAAAAAGGTAGAAAGGTATTTAATTAATTCCCAAAGATATCTCAATAAAGATTCTTATTTGAGTCAAAGAGATACTGTGAAAACTCAAGAGGAACTGTGAATAGTTTGGCGTTGGAAGTAATGGCCTATTTTAATATTAACCACTTGAGGGCAAACGTTTTGTCACCAGAATGAAAGATGGAAAATAAATTTTCACTCCAGAGAAGTTTAGCAAAATGATGGAAAACAGACTAGAGCTCAGAACTGAAAAGAAAAAAAAAAAGTAAATGGAAAAACACTTTCCTGCAAAAATATGAGATGGGAGAACAGAGCCTGCTATGTCCCCAGGAGTTGTCATTGCACCTGACTCAGGTTGTGACAATTCCACACCCACAGCCTTTCCTGGATTTTTACAGAAATCTTGTCTTCTGGTGAATGCAGTCATCTTATTCTGGCTTATTTATCTATTTATTTATTCTGGTGTATAATATTGATGTTATTCCCACCAGGAATAATACAAATAACTCGGGACCGTCTTCATACGCCCTTCCAAGACCATATTCAGATGGAAAACAACCTTCATTTTCATTTTTACACCTTTCCAGCAAATCAGCTCCCCAAACCAGTACTCAGTGAACGTTTTCCCATCATCTTTTGAGCTGGTTGGTAGACGATGCCACTGGGCATCACGTTGGCAACGTGCCTGTCAAATTGTTCGTGTCTTATTGCTGTGGGAACGGTGCTGCATGGTCAGAAAATCAACCTGGGTAGCTCTGCACTGCCCTGAAGGGCATAAACCAACCCTGCTTTGGTCACTTCAAGGGTTTCATGATGCTTTTTTGTAATTTTTATAATTTTTTAGGAGAATTGCTGGTTATTTCACTCTCATGAGACCCCACCTGGAGTACTATGTCCAGTTCTGGAGCTCCTACCTACAAGAAAGATCTGGACGTGCTGGAGCGTGTCCAGAGAAGGGCCACGAGGATGCTCAGAGGGCTGGAGCACCTCTCCTGTGCAGACAGACTGAGAGAGTTGGGGCTGTTCAGTCTGCAGAAAAGAAGGCTCTGAGGAGACCTTATTGTGGCTTCCAGTGCCTCAAGGGGGCTACAAGAAAGCTGGGGAGGGGCTTGTTAGGATGTCGGGCAGTGACAGGACTAGAGGGAATAGATTGAAGCTGGAGATGGTTCGGTTCAGGTTGGACGTGAGGAAGAAGTTCTTCCCCATGAGGGTGGTGAGACCCTGGCACAGGTTGCCCAGAGAGGGGGTGGCAGCCCCATCCCTGGGAGTTTTTCAGGCCAGGCTGGATGGGGCTCTGGGCAGCCTGATCTAGTGGGGGATGGCCCTGCCCATGGCAGGGGGTTGGAACGAGATGAGCTTTAAGGTCCCTTCCAACCCTGACAATTCTGTGATTAACTTCGGCCAATTCCAAGGTGGGGGCGAAACCACAACACTAAAATCATGGGATCAATAGAATGGTTTGGGTTGGAAGGGACCTTAAAGATCATCTAGTTCCAGCCTGGCCTTGAACAGTTCCAGGGAGGGGGCTTCCACAACTTCTCCAGGCAGCCTGCTCCAGTAACCCTTGTTACTCTGAAGAACATTTGCATTGACCCTTTTTGATGTGAACAAAGCTTATTCCTTCTGTGAGAAGCCTTTTTGCTCCCTGTGTCACACCGAAACGGGTCTCACCTGCGTCATCCGTCCGGCCATTGGACAATCGAAAGGAGTTGGAATGACTCCCTGCTTGCTTGTATTTCTTGAACCTATGGAAAACAAGGGAGTGGAGAACATCGTTAGACACCCACCAAGAAGCCCAGGTTACCTTCCAGCTGAGAGATGCAGCTGTGAAAAGTGCTCCTCGCTTTCTCTTGGCTTCATGGTGGGTCCAAAAGGCTACGAGATCTCTAAAATCCTGCCTGTATGGGTGTAACTTTTAACTGACAACATCTGGAGAGGCTGCAGGATCAGAAAATCAGGAGGAGAAGCTTTAAAGCTTCTTTTTATGGAGGACATCCCAAGGCGTTCCTGCTCCACAGACTGATCCAACAAAGCACATAAACCCCAGGTAGATCCAGCCTTTCACAGCAAAACCCTTCTCCATGTGCTTTTAACTCGAAGCAGATGCTTACGCTCCGTTCGCCTGAAGTTAAGGGTTTTGCTGAATCACCGGGCAGGCTGCAGTGAACAAAAAACCTTTCTTTTTAAGGGCTGGAAGCCAAGAGGGGAGGACTCAAACTGCTGCCGCCGAACTCCCGAGGCAAAAACTCTCATCAGGTTCACCACTGCGAGGGCAGACCTGCATTTTCCACCGCTCAGGAAATTGTTCTTTTTTTTTCGTTTTTTCCCTTTTTAAATTTTTTTTTTAAAAAAACAAACCCAAAGCAACCCATTTAACCATCAAACTGGCAAGTAAATTAAAGCGTTTGCTGCAAGTGAATAAATACCCTCTTCTAGCTGAGCAAGGAGCTAGGAATGCCACATTTTGAGCAGCCTGAATGCTTGGATTTTTTTAAAAATGGATCTAAAGTGTGTTAGAGCGCTGTGTTCATCTTCCTCGGATTACCTAATTACTTAGCCTTGAAAGAAACCCTTACCTGCTTTTTAACTGCACCAATAACACTTTAATCTATCCTACTAAATGTGACACTTTTCCACGGCACAACAGGCATTACCCTACAAAGGATCAGCTTTGTAGAGGCAGGAATAAGCATAATTTACTAGATAACCCCAAACACCATTTTTATTATCCTTACAGGTTTCTTTTTCAAACAGCGTCTGTGTCAGCTTCCAGCTTCCAAAACACCACAAAAGGCTTATTCCCTTTAATTCAGTAATTCTTTTCTGTCAAACAAGGGAAGTCAGCATTAAAGCACCTCTTACCTTAACATGTACAGCACAATAATAATAAATACTATGACTAGAAGGGAAGACAGGGCCACCATCACAGCTATAATCGGAGTCTCATCTGCCAACAGGAAAAGAAAAGTGTGGTTATCAACACCGAAAAAACACCCAGTGCCCTCACTTAATGGGGAAGAGCTCTACGGTTTCTGCATGCAAATGAATAAAAATAATTGAAAAAAATAAAATAATAACACTATTGAGCAAGGCTACGTTTCTGCAGCGTGACAGCAAAGACAGACCTGAGCGAGCACCACGTAACTCAGATGCTCCAAGGTTAGATTAAAAACACTATTCAAAGCAGCTCAATCTTCTCTTAAGAGTTGTTCCCTCCGAAATTGTGACCTTGTGGGTGCAAACGGCAGCTGAGAAAGTTGGGAGCGGTCTAACTTAGGGGTTTCTTCTGCACAATTGAACATGCCCATGGTGGCCCAGCAGCCACCAGTAGAAGGTCCTGTTCTATCACCCGGGGACCTACCAGCTCTTCTGCTCGAGATGTAAGGATCCACAGGAGAAATTTCTGAACAGGTCTAGGAATAAGGAATCTCAAACTAAAATTCGGTGAAAACTGCAGCCTTTGTTAGAGCCCATAGACACAACATTCATAAAACCATCACGACTTTCCTTGTTTCCTTGTCCAACAGGACGAGAGGACTTCAGGCTGAACCCAGCTCCGAGCACCTTCAGGCTGAGATTTGCTGCAGAGGTGCGGGGCTGCTGAGCTCCTTATCGCAGAGGTGGCTCCTGTGGGGACTTCTTCCCTCCTTGGGAACGCTGAGGTTAGGGAGGAGATGATGTAAAGACAACCCAACGAGCACGTTTTGCTCCGCGCGGCCACCGAGCATGAACTGATTTGGGTTGCTCCGTTGGGCGCTCCCTCACAGATGGTTCTCGAGGGCAAGCACCACACAATTCCCTTGCACGCCCGCTTAGATTGGGCACATCTGAACATCCTCTGCCACTCACAACAGATTTTTTTTATTTTTTTTTTTTAAAATAAGCTCTTTGCCGCTTGGTCAGCGAAAAGAGCGGTCGACGCAAGCAAATTTCCCAGCTGGGGCTGGAAGTCTAGCAACGCTAACCAGAGAAGTGAATGGCCCCCAAGGGCTTTTATTTTTTTGGATGAACGTGGACGCCAGCGATGCCAGCTGGGGCTATTTTCATTCTGCATCTGTACGGGCCACTGTGTCGTGCCTCAGCCCCCCAAGACTGCAGGGCATGACCCCCCTCCTTCCACCTTCTGCGCATCCATTTCTCTGCCAGCGTAGATTCCTGCTCCGCGTGTCTCAGAAGCTTCGGTCGGCAGATCTTAGGTGCGTTTCATTTTGCCCATTTCTTGACCGCTGAGCACTTAAGGGGCATTCAGGTTCTATTTTGGCGTTTGTACCTCTGTGGTCGCGAAGTCTGGAAACGTTATTCCAACCGAAAGACACAAATTTTGTGTAACCATTTGAAGCCATGACCTGGTGTGGCAAACGAAACCATGAAACCTTCCTCGTCTTGCACGTCTGTGTTCTTCCCATCTTCCGTCCTTATGCGTCGGCATCCCCCCCAGCCTAGCACCAAAAGGGGAAGGAATTTATTGGGAGGTATTTCTGCCTTCTCCCTGCTTGAGATTTTTATCATCAGCCTCCATGAAGCTTTCCAAAAAACCAACCCCAGGAAGGCAAAGCGACCACGGAGTGTCTTAATCCAACCACAGCCAACCCTTGCCTCGCCTCTAACGTCCTTCTCGTTGAGACCTCCGACCTGAGCCGGGCAGGGGCCGCTGCAGGGAGCCTGGTGGGGTTGGAGATTGGTTGTTTTCTTATTATTTTTTTTTATTGTAGCCGTTCTTTCGACACATCTGGCTGACTGAATTAGAGCTTTTCCACTGCGGCTGCTAACCGTCGGCGTGCAGCCCATCCCACCAGCAAAGCGCAGGCAGGAAATGAGCTGGTGGGTCCCCAGATGGTTTCTCCTTCCCCAGTCAGCCCTGGTGAGAGGTGTCAACCTCCCCCCGCAGCTCCCAGCCTCGGCCCCAGGGGATTTTCTGTAAGAAAAAGGGAAGTGGTGGAGTCACCATCCCTGGAGGTGTTCAGAAATGTGTAGACGTGGCAGTTTGTGACATGGTTTAGTGGTCATGGTGGCGTTAGGTAGGTGGTTGGACTTGATGAACTTAAAGGTCTTTTTCAATCTTAACGATTCCGTGATTCTATGACTCAACCTTCTGCTTCCACAGACTTGAGGTGTTGAAGCACCCAAACGCAGTCCAGAGCCTTAAATCTTGTCCTGGCACCTCTGAAGAGTCAGCAAACCATCTTCTGGTGTCTGCAAGTGTAGGTTCATGTGCTACACAGCAGTCTATAGGCTACACATCTATAGGCTACACACCTACAGGCTATACATCCCCTACACATCATGCAGACCCGGGTGCAGCTGCCTGGCCGGGAGAGACAGGGCTGAGCCACCCTCCTTGCTCCTCGCTGTCATCGCCCGTCTGCGAAACGTGAGTCCAGTCAAGCAGACAAGAAACTACGGGGTCACGCAGGGAAAAAAATATGGAGGTGGAAGGAAGAGAAGGAAAAGTGTAGGGTCAGTATTCCTTAAATAAATCCCCCAGGACACAGGATGCGGTTTCACAGGATACTATGAGTGCAAGCAGTAAGAGGCATGAGGTTTTCACTAATTTGGATATAAATCACTTCTCTGCTCTCTGTCTTCAATATAACCCTGAACCAACGCTTTGTTAGGAAGGCTTTTGCTTTTGCAAGTTCGTTGTAGAGGTTATTACTGTGACTTTCCTGACAAGAAAACTACCTGTTTCTCCTCTTCCCAATGTTAGAGATTAAAAATCTTTCAGCGATTCCCAGGGGCTGCACGCCCAGAATGAGATGAGACGCGTGTTCCCATGGCTCAAAATCCTCCTGAAAAACTCCAGCACAAGCTCAGTGGCCGTCAGCTCCAAGTAGAGCTTCTCCTGCGCTGGTTAGCCCTGCAGAACTCAATGCTCTTGGATTTAATCTGCTGCAGCTTCCTGGGTCTGTCTAAAACCTTAAACCTTGAAAGGTTTCAGTGGCAAAGCCCCTTTAATCTAGTGGAGACTCACCTTTCGGATGGAAAAGCCACATCAGCTGAGGGGAGGTTGGCTCTTGCTCTAACCTGCATCGGTTCTCTCCGCGATGTGATATACTCTAAGTACGACGCGACACAGTTTAGACGTGCCGTGGTATATGTTATAATGGTCAGGGGGTATAATTTGGGAAAGATGTACTTAGATCAGGAAAGTCCATGTTAGCTAATCCCAGGTCTAACTGATCCCGCATCTAGACGCAAGAATAAATCAAGTCAATTCTTTTTCTCTGTCCTTTACACATCCAGAAATGACCAAATTATTTTTTTCTGGGATAAATCAGAGCAGAGGCGCTGACTGCAACTCCACCATCTTAAAGTAGGAATAAAAATGACCTGCAGAGACAGAATCAGTCCCTTTAGAGTCACTAGGAAGAGAACACATCCCCACCACAATCCAAGCCAAGTTCTACCATGGGTTAATGTCACCAGCATCCTCTACACCTTTTGCTGTCCCCGTTTTGCTCCCAGTGCTGCTCCTTGGTGCCAGGGAGCCAAGAATAACCCTAGAATAATCCTCCAAGCCACAGGACTTGGAAAACACTAATTATTTTATTAGCATCGCTGTTAATATCGCTATGAGAGATTTTTTTCCCCTGTTTTTCACTTCTTAGCTTTCCAGAGCAGGGATGAACACTGGCAGAGAGATCACAAAATCAAACTGAAATCAGAGTAGCAAAACACAGGGAGGAAGCTCGTTTCTATAGGCAGAAGCCAGACTGCCTGCACTTGCCCGCTCTTGTACAGCTAAAGCGAGGAGTAATTGCAAATACTCTGGCAGCGACGCCAGTTCTCGGAAGGAAGAAACGGCAAAAATGCGCCTGAGTGCTATTACGTTGCAAGAAATGGATGTGTGCTACTGCTCGCCAGCTGAATTAAACAGAATAATAATAATTACTGACATCAGTTGGGTCCGGGTCAAGTAAGGTAAGTCACAGTCAATAAAGATAATTCATAAGCGAAAAGAATTGGAAGTGAATTTCCTGAATGGCTTCGTAGACTTTGGTCTGGGGATGGTAACGTTGGGATTTTTTGGAGAACAGGAACTCTTTGTATTGTTCTGTGGTTCTGTGATTCTGTACTAGTACGAGATTTCTAAAGAGAAGAGTCCAACACTAATGAAGATATTGGCGTGTCATCGGCTCTTCTAAAGAGTCTGAAGGCTTTGCAAAGGCAATTTTGGAAGTGCATTGTGAAGGAGAGCTATCTAATAGCAGAATACTTGTAGAAATGATTTTACTGAGGGCTTGACTAAAGAAATATAATAAAATATAAAATTCTTACCTCTTCTGTCAGAGTTACCTGCAGAAAAAGAAAACAGAAGTCTCTTAGCAACAAAGATATATATATATATGTATAAATTTTAATAAGTCAGGAAGGATCAAAGACCAAGATGGTAACAAATTTCGTAACTCTTGTCGTCTTCTTTGTAAACCTTTCCTTTAAAACAGCATCTCCGAAGCCAGGATTGCCAAAATGGATTTCAGCCTTCACTCAGTAACAAGGGCAAAGGAACAAAAAAGGAACTTTTTCTCGGCAGAGAAGGGAGCTGAAGCCGAGCCTCGACAAACACAACCTCCTGCTCTGCACCGCTAACGCTGTCTGTTTAAGCCTTTAACCAGCCAGTTACTGGTGTAATTCATGAGCGCTTAAACGTTAAGAGAATGCTCAAGCATGATTTTAGAAATGAGGCTGAGCCAGGAGTTCAAATAAGAGCAGCTGGGACGAGGGAGGGGGCCGGCGAGCACCCAAGGGAAGCCTGTGCCCGCCCGCTTGCAGGTCTCATCTGGAGGAAGGCAGGAGAAACAAGAAGAGCAAAGCCCGTCTCTCCCACCGCGACGCCCAGGACGTTGGCCGTGTGAAGAGCTGCAGCTGAGGATGAGTTCGGTAGGTTTGGAGAAGGAGGAGACGAATAACACGGACTTGACGCAGTATCTTCTGCCTCTGCTCCTCTCCTGAGCGCTGCTTAATTCTTCCCCGACTGATAGCCAAACGTCCCGTTAAGATTAATGGCAAGGGCAGCCCTAAAACTAATCTTGCTCCTTGACAAATTGCTGGAAATAAGGAAAGGAGCAGGTTTGCTCATTTGTGCTCGGGATTGACGTCAAGTGAGAAGCCACATCTGGTCTTGGTGGTGCAACGACCATAGCATAATACACCGAGGGAGTTCACCAAAACCAGTAACCCATAAAAGCAGCAAAGGCGTAAAAATGACAAATTCAGTCACTCGCCAGCAGATATAGTATTAGAAAATCCAGATCTTAGGATCTCAAGGCTTTCGCTTCCATCACTCCCACTTGAAAGCTACGTTCCCTCTAAGCTTGCACCGTGTCTAAGGTTACTCAGGACTCCTTCACTCTGCAAAAAAGCCTCAAGGATTTGTGTTTGAAGGGAAGCTGGACGAGCCTGGGGAGGAGAGGACACTACAAAAGTCGAGTGGCAAATTTCCTTCAGTCACATCCCCTTCCACGTTGGTAGCAAAGTTGGCAGCAGCTTCACAGGCTGTGGTTTCCAAAGGTGCTCAGAGGAAGAGGGCACACGCATCTCCCCAGCGTGCGGAAGGGTTTAGATACCCAACGCCCAATATCCCTTGAGAAACTTATTCTTAAGGAACGTAGGTTTGACAACTCCTCGTGTTAACTCCAGGATTATCTTCTTCCAGTCTTTTCCACCCCCCCCCCCCCCCACCACTGCTTTTCCACTAAATCCTGCACTGCCAAGGCTTTCACCACAAGGTCCAGCAGGCACTGCCGTGTAACTGCTGCAACTCAGAGGCACGTGGCAGTAAAGCTGGGTCTCAAATGATGCAGCAACGGGCCAACCACGGCTGAAGAGTCAACTAAGATTTCTGGTTGCCTCAGCCTCTTTTTGCTTGTTTTTTGTTCTTAACCTACACTAAGCAACCAAATTACATTCTTAGGGGCCACTTTTATGATGTGCCCAGAGAAGACTGACAGCAGGGTGGCAAGAAAAGCAACTCTTGCGCACTGAGACCTTTTAAAGATTAAAGCAGCCCAAGTAACGGGGAAAAAGTGAGAATGCAAGTGTAGAATGACCAAATGGGTTGGGACAGGGACTGTCTTGCTGTGTGTGTGCTTGTACAGTGCCAGAAAACATGGCTTGAGCCCACTCTGGCTACAAAAACCCCCAAAAAACGTAGCAACGCTGTGGATAACCCAAGCTCTGCAGCTGAGCGGCAACCTGGAGTGATTCATTGCTGTTGTCTACACAGAGCCGTTACGGCTCAACTAGAGCTGTGCAGCACTAGCTCCGTTTCACACTCCGGAAACCACAAAAAGTGATGAAATTCATCTGCGACAAAAGTGGAACGAGATCCCAGGGCTTCTGGTGCCCCAGCGTGTTGGCACGAAGCCTAAACCTTCAGTAGGATAAATCTCTACCGATCTGGTCCGTTCAGGGAGTCATATTCTTTCACAGCACCATTGAGATTTGCCCCAAAGTGTCTTCTCATCCCCTTTCGTTCAGCCAAAGGAGGGCAAAGAGAAAAACCTGGAGGCCTGGAGAAGAAAGAGGTGAAAGAGATGCCTACCGTTGTGGGAAGCAGAAGAGGTCTCTTGCGTCGTCGCCGTCGCACTGAAATTCCTCTCCGTCGTCTCCGCTTCGGTGCTGGGGAGAGCGGCGTGCGGAGCCGACGGCGTCACGCTGGGTGGCAGGGAGGTGGCCGGAGGCATGGGCACGGTTGACCCCAGGGTGGAGGCGTTGAGGCTGACGGTGGTGGTGTTGGGGGAGACGCTGGCGGCTGTGGTTGCGGGCGGCTTTGACGCCACGGTAGAAACAGTCACTGGAGTGCTAAGGTTGAGGCTGCTCGCGCTCGTCGTCGCCCCATGGTCAGGACCTGCTGTAGGAGCTTTGGTGGGGCTCCTGGGGGAGGTGGGCACTGTTGTGGGTGGCTCTGCGAAAGGAGAAAGCAGGAGGGGACCTCCATGAGGAACCTTTCTGCCACACAGGTGGGCTTAGATGTTGGACATTTTTGTGAGTATAACTATAAGGATGATTTGACCAAAACATCCCGAGTCCGGGACAGGGAACTTTGCACAGCACGATGAGGAAAACCTTATGAAAGCAGGTAACATGAACAAGTATTACAATATCAAGGAGGTGCAAAAGTCAGAGCTCCTGCAAGAGTGGATTAATATTTGCTAGAGGTAACACTTGCAGGTCCCATTCTTTACAATGAGAGTGGTGAAACCCTGACACAGGTTGCCCAGAGAGGTCGTGGAGGCTCCATCCTTGATGACATTCAAGGTCAGGCTTGATGGGGCTCTGACCAACCTGATCTAGTTAAAGATGTCTCTGCTCACTGCAGGGAGGTTGGACTAGATGACCTTTAAAGGTCCCTTCCAGCCCAACACATTCCATGATTCCATGATTCTACGATTCTTTGGTTCTATGATTCTACGATTCTAAAATTCTATGGTTCTGTGATTCTCTGGTTCTATGATTCTATGGTTCCATAATTCTATGATTCTATAATTCTATGGTTCTATGATTCTACGGTCCTATGATTCTGTGATTCTACAGTTCTACAATTCTATAATTTTTGAGCATCTGCAGCTCCTCACCCTCTTTCTGACACTTCAGATTACAGTTAAGCGGAGAGTAGAAAGAATAAAGTCATTGAGCACATGAGCACTTACTCCTTTGATCCTAAAGATGGTTTGGGGACAAAAAAGAGGAGACCGTGAGCATAGTTTACCTGTTGTAACGTTGTTAGCACCTACGCTTATCAGGCCGCTTCCAAGCAAAAGGAGAAAGAACCACAAATCCATGTTGACCTGGGGAAGAGAGCAAAGAACCATTATTGAAACCCTCGTGCAACATTGTCCTAAAAAACCTCAAACTGGGGACACTGCTGTGCACCTGGTGTGCGAAGAACTGAAAGTGAATGAGTGGCTGGAGTCTCTGTAGGCATGTGGATGGGAAGGATTTATCAATATGTTCACACATTTCCGACTAGAGGGCACATGGAGAGATCCCAGTCTGGTGGGTCAGCAAAGGTGACCAGAGATGAAGAAGGGAATGGGTGAAACTGTGAGGGAGCATGAGAGGAACGAGCTACGAAGCTGAGCACCAAACTGAAGTATTTGGTCTTAAAGAAAGTTAATAACGTGTTTGTGTAACGGTCTGAGAAGGAGCGTACTTTGAGCAAGCTGAAATGCCAATACAGGTAAAAGACGACGGCCAGGAGTCTTGATCCAAAGTGTCCAGAAAATACCCGAAAATCCCAATGACCCGAGATCATCTGCAAGTGCGAGGCTGCACATTCGTTGCGCTGTACGTTTCTTCCCAGGAAATGTCCTGCAAAATTACAGGACGATGACGTAAGTTAAGCTCTTTCCCCCAGCTTTTCTGCCCCAGCCCTTTTAAACACAAGGTTTTTATGATGATTTCGTTCCTCCGTAGCCCTCAGAAAGCTCCTGAGGAATGGATATGGTTATCTCCTCCCGAACAGATACGGGTCCAGAGGCTGAGGCAAACGACAGCGAGATGTGAGACGTCATCGTCTTGGCCAGAAGAAAGCCCAAAGCTGCCAGAACCTGGGGCATCCCAAGGTCGGGCCAGCATCTTGCATCTGCGATGAGCCCAGAGAGGGCTTGGAGGCAGCTCTGCTACGTGCCATCGACTGGCAGGTGCCCTGCCAC
>NW_009733453.1:22147-24061 GCF_000703405.1 Apaloderma vittatum
TCCTTCAGGCTTTTGTCACGCGTCCAGTTGCATCTTCAGCATCTTCTGGGAAAAGGCTGCGAGCTCTCGCCGCCAAGTCAACTCGACACGCTGCCAAGAAAGGGTTTGATTCCCAACACGTGGTCTCAGCCTCCTCCTCTTAAATACATCTCACGTTGTTTGTTCTCACTCTATTTATTTAAATCTGCTTCGATCTAGACCCATCCCAAACTCTGGGCAAGAGAACAACAGTGAAGTCATCAACGGGCTGGAAACGATATCAGAACTACGAGATCCTCCTCACCCCACCCAGAAGTATCCTCCTACCGGCACCACCCACTTACATGTTTTTTATCAACCCCCTCCTGAAAGAAAACCTGGCAAAAATCAAACTTACTCAGTGACCAGAAGGTCAGACAAACCCTGAACCAGAAGGAAACCAAGCTCCAGAGATAAGAGCTCTCCTTCGGCTCTCTCCAGGGAGCGGATTTTTCTCCAAGGGGTCCCAGCAGCCAACTTTCCAGAGGGTTTCATCACTCATTAAAATACCTGTTTTGAACCGATTCAGTCCTCGTGCCCCTGGCAAGAGCAGGATTGGTCCTGCAATGCTTTCCCAAGGTGGGATGTCCAGCAAGCCCACAGCTGGTAGGGTTTTGATGGCACACACCACTCTTGGTGCTTGTTGAGGACACTCTGGAGCTGAGATGGTCCTAAGCCGAGGAGGTTTTCCACCCCTACAGGTCAGGAAAGGGAGCTCGTGTTCTCCTCGCGTTTAACTGCAGCTGGGAAGCACATGGAGCTGCACCACGAGCGAGAAGGAAAGTGGCCAGCTGCAGGAGATGGACCCTTCAAGCATCCCACTGTGGAAACCCACAAAAATAGGGCTCATTGTGATGGGACCCACGTGCAAAGTCAGAAGGAAGCTACGTCCATGCTGAATTTCCAAGGAACGTAATGGCAGCCCTGATAAAGGTGCCGAGGTCTCGCCATCGCGATCGCTTCCCTCACGGGGAACTCAGCGCTACCGTAACAAGAAAATGGGAACAAGAGAAAGACCTGGCTCTTCTGCAAGTACTGCTGGGGGAAAAAAAAAGTGACCGTTCACTGCACTTGGATGAGTATTTGTACAGAAACTCCCCTCTCGTAGGTGGAAGTGGCTCCATCTCTCTTCTCCCAACTTGCTTCTCAAACCAAGAGTTCCCGTTCATTTGGGATCATGTTCAGTGGGGATCTCTGGAATTCCTCCTCATTTGGGATCTTGTTCGTTTAGGATCCCCTTTCATTTGGGATTCACTCATTACAGCTGTGCCAGCACCAGCTTCACAGCAACAGTTTGCTTTAAGAGAAGACAAACCAGTCGCTAACGGGGATGATCCCATGGCACTGGAATCCTACGGGCTCCTCACGCTGAGATCCTGCTCCTCACTGCTGGGCCCACAATTAACATCAGAAAACCAGATGAATCTTACTCTCGTCCAAGCCTTTCTTAATGCCTTCAAGGATCTTTTGAGCTGGCTGCTCCAGCTCTTGCAGCACACCTTGAAAAGCAAGGGGATGAGATATTTATCTGTGGTCGCTCAGCAAAGGGTTGGCAGAGCTGGGACTGGACCCCCAAGGGGACCCATCTGTGGTCCCTGGAGCCCTTTTGAGAAAGTTAAGTAAGGACAGACTGATGGGTCAGCCCACACCGACCCCTCACCCCTTCATTGAGGCAAACAACCGAATGTCCCATTGGTCCCCGAAGCTCTTCTCCCCCATCCTCATTCCCTTGATATCCAAAGCAGGACATGGAGGATGCGTGGTAAGAAGTAAAAGCTGTGGATCCCCTCTTCTCCCTGTCCACACATAATATCACAGAATCACAGAGTTACTGGGGCTGGAAAAGATCTCTGAGATTGTCAAGTCCAGCCTGTGACCCAGCCCCACCCCATGGGC
>NW_009733454.1:0-2500 GCF_000703405.1 Apaloderma vittatum
AAGGCCTTTAAGATCATTGAGTCCAACCATTCACAATAATTCCTCATTACAGTTTGGAGAATGGGCGCAAGAAGTCTCATCCTTATGTGCTAGTTGGCCTCAGCACTAGGAAAGATTCTCAGACTGTGTTTTATTTAGCAGGGATAATGTTGCCAACACTTGCCAAAACACCTTTTTCAAATTTTACGTTGTCACAGGAAAGGAAAGAAATGAAAGAAAAGAAAATTCCTGAGTGTGTTAGTTGGTGGATGATACAGACTGTAGCTTTCCTCCTTTGAACTTTAATTCTTGCTGACTACCAAATTACCCCTTTGAAAATTAATGTGAGGAAACAGTGCAAGGATTATGTTGAGGAAAAACAAGAAATTATGAAGGAATGAATGAAGAGGCCCTTCCAGAGGAACTTTCTAGCACAAAGCATGCTTTCGATAGAGGTTTTTTCAGTTGTTGCAGTTCTTATGTCACTAAGCTATATCTTTAAACACATGTAAAATACATTAAAAGCTGGACCTCTTTCCCAATTATATATTTATTATTTGTAATGTACCACATAAGACTAGCAAAGCAGGAGGTACTCATGGGATTTTAGCCCATTCTTCCTGGCAGAACTGCTTTAGCTCTGTCATATTCTTTGGACATCTCATGTGTATGGCTCTCTTCAAGTCATTCTGTAGCATCTCTATCAGGCAGAGGTCTGGGCTCTGACTTGGCCACTCCAAAAGGCAGATTTTGTTTTTCTTAAGCCATTCTGTTGTGAACTTGCTCTGGTTCTGTTGCAACACCCAATATCTACAGAGTTTGAGCTGATGTACAGACATTCTCATGTTATCCTGAAGAACTTTTTGATACACTTGGGAATTTGTCTTCCCGTCAATGACTGCAAGCTGGCCAGGCCTTGATGTAGCAACGCAGGCCCAAATTATGATGTTTCCTCCACCATATGTTACGGCTGGAATGATTTTTTCATGATGATATGCAGTGCCTTTTTTACACAGATGTAGTGCTGCGTGTTCTTTCCAAATAGTTCAGTCTTTGTTTCATCAGTCCTCAACACATTTTGCCAATACCACCGTAGAGTGTCAACGTGCTCTTTCGTGAACTTCAGGCGTGCAGCAATGTTCTTTGTAGTAAGCAGCGGCTTCCTTCTTGGCGTCCTGCCATACACACCCTGCTTGTTCAGTGTTTGACGGACTGTAGACTCATGAACACAGATGTTAGCCAGTTCCAGTGATGCCTTCAACTCTTTGGCTGTCACTCAGGGTTGTTTCTTTACCTCATTGATGAGTCTTTGTTGTGCTCTTGGAGTTCTTTTAATTGGGCACCCACTTCATGGTGGAGTAGCCACAGGCCCAAAGTGTCTCCATTTGTAGATCATTTGCCTAACTGTAGACTGGTGAATTTCTAAGGTCTTTGAAAACACTTTGTAACCCTTTCCAGCTTTATGTAAATCAACAATTTTTGATCATAGATCCTCTGAAGCTCTTTTTGGTGAGGCATGGCTCACATAAGCACACATCTTGTGAGGAGCAAACTCAAAAATTTTGAATGCTTTTTATCAGTCCACGTAGCTCTAGTCCACACCTCCAAACTCATTTTCTTAACAAGACTCCAGGTTAACCTGACTCCGATTAACTTTTTTGCAGTCAATTGTTCATTTATTTTTTCCACTAGCATTTTGAATGTTGAACGAGTGTGTTCAGTAAAAACATGGAATATCAGAATTGGTTTTGTGTTACTATTTTAGGCACATTGTATTTGTCAATACTCTTGACTTAGATGATGATTAGATCACATTTTATGACAAATTAACACAGAACACTACGAAATTTAATAGCATTCACTTACTTTTTCTTGCAACTGTAGCTGTTGTGGTAGTAAAAAACAAGAGAGAACATACCTTTATGAATGGCTGATAAACCAAACTATTCCAAACTGTTTGCCAGTACTTACCTTGGATGGTTTTTTGTATTTTAAAAACAAAAGACTTAGCTAAATAAATGTAATCATCAGAGGGACAAGGCACTTGCTTTAGTTTTCAAACATTAAAATCTAAGTGCATAAGCACCATGAAATAAATAATAGCCATTGATAACACATAAATGACCTCATGAGAACCTGGTTATGCTTTCTTTTGCTTCAGTGTAGGAAGTACAGGCATTTTCAACAGCTCCATCTTTGTTAGTGTAACAGTTACCAGTACTGGGCTGCCTCAATGTGATCCAGTGAAGACTTAGCTATTGAAGTCTGAAAACAGTCAGAGACTTAACAAGTGGTCTGGGATCTCTGTGAAGGAAATTTTCTCAGAGGAGGCCTCCTTTTAATTTCCTTGCAGCAGAGTCTTTTTCTTATTGAAATAATCTCTTTCCTGGTAAGAATCATAAAGTCATAGAATGGCCTAGGCTGGAAGGGACCTTAGAGATCATTTTAATCCAGGCTACCTGTCACCACGAACACCTCTTCTAGACCAGATCAGGCAACACATGGGGACCGAACAGGAATC
>NW_009733454.1:7500-63269 GCF_000703405.1 Apaloderma vittatum
ACTTATAGAAAATAAAACAGGTTCACTCATTTCCTGGTTATGGTCATTAACAGTGGTATAATTGTGCATAATCATTGGTCCCAATCCTGGTGTACATTGCTAGAGGCTGACTGGAATTTGCATTTGCATAGAAATTAAGATGCTAATATGAGTTGTGTTCATTTGCATGACTAGCATGAAGTAAACAAAGGGTATTTCTGTTGTATATTTAAGATTGAGTAACCTACTTTGTGAACAGCATGCTATCAATGAAGATTTTGCAGTTATTAAGTAACTGCAAAAGTTACTGACAGGGTCAGGTCAATGATGTTTAAGACAAAAGACATATATAAAGAGCACATCAGTGTTGGGATACTGATAGGCACTTGTGGTTTTCCCACTCATCTGCGTGGGAAACTAGGAGTGGGACAAGTCACCTGGGAAAACTGCAATAATTATTTCTGTATCAAAATTCCTGTGTTTTAAAGTAAAACAAAAAGTGTTGTATGCAGAGGAAGGAGAGGCTGAATGCCAAGCAGTAATTTTAGGGTGAAGAATACAGAAAAGTCAGAACAAAATGGATGATTTAATTTCTCATCATTATTCTACTGAAGAATTAAATTTGCAAGGTCATGTTGCGGCTTATTCAGTCAGAGGCATATCAGTGAAGGTAACCGGATTCAGATGAGTTCCCATCCAAGAGATATTTAAAGAAGAGACTGTTCTCTAAATATATGTAGAAAACAGCGTTGTGTACATTCACATTGCATGTTAAATCAAAGCTTGGCTTCCTGGAGTTGAAGTACCTTATTTTAAGTTCTTAACAAAAATCTGAACCAAGTACTAAGATCCACCTTCTCAGATTTACTTGGTGAGTAAACACTATATTTCATTTCCTATGGCTTCCATGTAATTTAGTCCTTTGTTTCTTTTTAAAATTCTCCACCAATACCTGTAGCAGCAGAAACATGCTTTATGTAATTCCCATGCCTGGCTAATACATAGTCCTGGTAGAACAGACGTGAAAAATATTGGTTACTTGTAACCAGGCCTGTGCATTTACTGAAAGTAATAGATGAGTACTTTCTCTAACTCATGTATTTAGCTGTATTTCAAATGTGTTCACAATTGAACTTGGAAAGGAAAATTCAGAA
Organism: Apaloderma vittatum; assembly: GCF_000703405.1. Classification (NCBI taxonomy): domain Eukaryota; kingdom Metazoa; phylum Chordata; class Aves; order Trogoniformes; family Trogonidae; genus Apaloderma; species Apaloderma vittatum. The sequence continues at coordinate 8,634 of NW_009733454.1, forward strand.
TATGAAAGAAAGGAGAGGACTGGAATTACAGTAAAAAAGTACTCTATATTATTTTCAGGTGCTAATAAATTTTCCTTATTAACATTCACATTTTTATTTTATTAGTTTTCTTGACCCCTTCACTGAATTTCAGAGAAAGATATCATTTTAGATCTTTTGAACTACCTGAGAAATGTCTGTCAGCTGGTTTTGATTGAATTTGTTATTAACAGCTGACAGCCTTAGCTTTAGGAATCCAACTGTGATATGTAAAAAAGATATTTCAGGTTCTTCTTTTAGCCAAACCCCTAATTTGCAGAGTCTTAAGTGATTCAGTTCTTCCTTTTTTTTTTTTTCTTCCCCCCCCTCAATGTATCCAGAGCTTCTGGGAAAAGAGCAGTCTAGGCACTGGCAATATGTAGGCAACACCCACATTTTTATCTTCTTTCACAGGAAGAAACATTTCAAAACTAAACTCAGATTAGCCTCAGGATAAAAGGCAGGATCCATGGAACTTTGAAATAGATGGATGAGGAAGTACCCATTAACTTTATTCCTCTGTAGCATCTCCTACTATCTCCTCATATGGTTAAAACAATGTACAGTTTTAGGATGTTTTGCAGAAAATGATATATAAATAGACATGGCAGGAAAATAAGGTTACTCCTCTGTTGGGACAGAAAATATCCCATCTTTTTTTACCTATCACATCTGTGATTCAGCAATCCAAATATTCATGAACCTCAGGACTGATTATTCAGGAAACATCTGGGAAAGAACTGCAGTCTAGAGCACAAACTTTTTGATGTCCCATAAGCTTCAAGAGCTTCTTAAAATTTTTAACTAGACTAGGTAAAGTTCTGCCCTGTACCCAACATAGCCTCTTTGCCTCTAAAATCTCCATCACCATATCAATGTGCAGAAAAATTTTGCCACTTTTGGAAAGTGGTGTTTGATAAAATAGACAACTTGAAATATTTACAGAAAACACATTAGGCAATATATCAGTTTTCTCAAATCTCATGCTCATTTGTGAAGCCATCATATGAGAGCTCCCTGCCCTTTCTCCTAAACCCACTTCTTAAAACCCATACGACTTAATTATATGGATCCTTTGCGGCTCGTCTGGTCCATGCATCCTCTGTATTTCATCTACTGCATCTTCACGTGCTAATCTATTTAGGACAGAGCCTCAGCAGTTTATCATATGACTTTTTTGTGTGTGTTATAGCACATGTGAAGGACATACCATAAATTAAAAAAATGTAAAAAGCATACTGGGCAAAATTAGGACACTGTGAAACCATTGGAGTGGCTTATTAGAGGCCAGCTCATTATCCAAAATGCAACTTTAATAAAAAAGCTTAAACAAAATCCTAGCACAGCTTGTATCAACTAGATTCTGTTATTCTAAAGATACCATTTCTAGAAAATCAAGAGAAAACTTGATCAAGATAGGAGAGGGAAGTTCTTTTCAACATAAATTGAACCCTAAGCATTGGGGAAATATTTGTGACCCTAAAATGGGGGCAAAAAGTCTTTTTGCCTGTGAGAAAAAGCTGTCTGACAGCAGTATCCTGGCTTGATGAAGTTTGGGGCTTTCCCTTGTCAAGGTCAAACAAACATTTAGCAAATAGCTTTGAAAAATAGGCAATTGTGAAGGACACACCAAGCAGAATTATTCCAGTTCTTCAGAAACTATCTGTATTGTGAAATGTAGCTTGGCAACGATGAGGGGTTGATTACATAAGATTATTTAGAGTAAAAATTTTAGGCTTTGAAATGTTACACCCATTTCTTCTCACATATCCAGCAATCTGGCTTCTTTTTTCTTTTAAATAAAAATAATAAAAATAAAAACATTGAGGTGGAGTTTTAACAGCTTCTTTATTTTTTTCCCCTGTATTCTAAATTATGCTTATTCACCCATACATTCCCTCTTTGAGTATTCATTTAGACGGAAGGTTTTGCAATAGTCACATTTAATTTATCAGGGTGCAATAATTTGTGTTTCCCAATCATCTTGCAGACTTTGGTTCATTATACTATTGTTTCACATGAGTAAGTTAGCAAAGTTTGGATTGATTGACTCTAATTAACTAAAACTGGTTCCAGGCTGTGCATCTATTGTCATGGTAGCTAGCCACAAAGCCCCAAACTGTTCAGTAATGGCAATATAACGTACTATCGATATGAAAACTCCAGCAAATGTTTAATGTTGGGCTTGTCAGCGAGTGAAAAAAACAATAGTGGAGGAGGGAGAAAGGGACGGTAGGACAAGCATGTCTCAGAAGGCTTGGGGGAAATGCAGCCCTCCAGAGCTGCTGGTGCCCTGATCTCTTTGCTTATTGTCATCTGGGCCTCCAACATGGAAAGAAATGCAAGCTGAGCTGGAGATGTGCGCACTGTTCTGTGAAAGAAAAATCCACATATTTTTTCATTTGTGAAACCTCAAAATGGACACAAAACTCTATGCTAAGCTAAGACCTTCTGGAATAATGTATATGGGCTTCTAGTTCTGTGCATTTGAGATGCAAAGTTCTTTCCCCTTCATCTTGTTACTCCACTTGCATGATATCTGAATCTGTTTTCTGTTTACTGGATCAAGAGAATCTAACCACTATCAGTGGTGTGCGTCACCTCAGCACATCCAGAATGTGCAAGTCTGAAGGTGTAAGCTTTATGCCATAGGCTGTTGGCTCTCCAGAGATGCATCATCTGAAATATCAGATATATCATTATATGAAAAGCTGGAGTTAGCTGATGTGAAACTCAGAAATGCCAGGACCAGTTTCCTTTGCTTGACCTACCTGTGTGACTGCATTGCTGCAGCCTCCAATATCTTGCTCAGGAGCTATTTCTAAGATGAGACAGGCGGCAGTCGGTGTTTACTGCTCCCAAGCAGCAGCTCCTTAGTATGATGCTTAGTCTTTACTCTGCAACATGGGGCTGCCTCCCCTATTTTTAATGAATGCGATTCAAACCATGATTCAAATACAGGTATGCCATTCATTTCAATTTTTCTATGTCCTCTAACTGCTGGTGATGGATCTTAACTTTTCTCTTCACCATGGGGTGTGCAGTCTCTCTTTTGCAGTCGCTCTCTGTCCAACCCTCACACTATCTGCAGCACCTGCAGCCCGTGACCCAGAGGAGGCAGTTTCACTCCCATGGTCCCCAGCTGCCCTCGGGGCTGTGCAGGAGGGTCGCCCCATTGTCCACTGTGTGCCAGCCCCTTGGCAGACTGGGAGAGCTGCTTGGGGCCTGAGCCCCCCTGCACAAGCAGCCTAGCTACCTGTCGTCTGCAGTCTTTTTTTCAGGCAAATATCTGCGTTCCCATTTGCCAAAATAAGGACTTGGATTTTGTGCTACGATCAGTCCGAGCTTTAACACAAATAAGCACTAGGGTGGGCGACACCTGTGATTTTACCCAAGCAGCGTCACAGGCCATTTCCAAGAAGCTCTTTGCAGTTTCATTTCTTCCCAAGCCTGGACGGAGGGATTGAGAGCAAGGCGTGCAGGTAGGAGCCGCGGGGGGCCCTTTGGTCCCGTCAGGCACACGCATGCAGCTCCCATCAACTTCGGTACAATCTACATCCCTGGGAGTGATGGAATTGGGTCCCAGAGCCTTGTGCCGCCCCGCTCTGACTGGTTGTGTGCCTCCAGGCAAGTCATTTAACACCAGGCTGTGATACCTCTCATTGAACTACACATTACACCAAAACGGGTCTTGCAGAAGTCAATGGAGTTACTTGTGGAGCGCTTGTACTTAGTAAGTGTGTCACAATCTGGCCTTCGCTTAAGTTTCCCCTTTTATAGGAAATTACAGACTCATTTCCAAGGCTGTGGGGCTTAATTAGTTTATGTTTGCAAAACACATCTTATTGCTGGTGAAAAGGAATAACCATTATTATGATGGTGATGTGTTCAGTGTATGGCGAGGTCTTGGATCTGTCTAGGCTTTACTTCATCTATTCTGTGTAAAATAAATTTTAAAAAGTCCTTCCTTAGCAATCACTTGAAAAACCTTTTTTTAGGAATGGTGTGCTCATTCTTCTGTCAGAAGTGTAGAGGAAAAAATCCACCAAACTCTTCCTGGCCAAAGCTCCCCAGAGACTGAGAGATGGGGACTGACCAGCCATAGCAAAGCTGTGATCCAAGTGCAGTTTGGATGGATTTGTTGGGTGACCCTTTCCCAAACATAAACACCACTCCCTTTCCCCAACTCAGGATTTATTCCCCTTTTAACCCTAAAACGTATCATACTTTTAAAACTCGGCATTAGCAAACAGTTTGTTTTCTCGTCAGCTGTAATCGGGTTTTTATGAATTCTGTTTTTTGTTGGGGTTTTTTGTTTTTTTAATCCAAGTATGGTTCTCATGGTGTAGTAAATGACATTAGGCTTTTGTAAATTCTTGCGGAATATAACAGATCATTGGTTTTATAACACAGTCACTGCTTTTGCATTCTGATGAGATTATTAGTAGCAGCCTAGAATACAACATCCCTGCATACTGTTAGTTAAAAAAAATAAAAGTTTACTAAATGGTCTCTTGTCAACTGTATCTGAAAATCATTATAGTTTCTCTGGTTTCCTTTACATGGAGGGCTTCTCCTGTGAGCTGGTGGGTTACATCGGTATGAAGTTACAGAATTATTCTGGAGATGTTGTTTACTTCTCTATAGCTCTGTTTGTTTTTTGACAGAAAAACAGTTTTTTAAGTATTTATAAATTGGCTGTAAAAACTGTTCACATGCCCGAGACATGCAATATGGTATCTGAGCTTGGTAAATATATTTTTCCTTTCATATTTTAACGGCAATTACATTAGACATTTTTATCTCATGTCAAAGCAAATACACATCAAGCCATTTTCTGATCTTTTCACACATACTGTCTTGCAGCCCTAAAGCAGTTTCATTTGCCAATGAAGACATGAACCATCTGATCTTTTCAGGCCAAATTCCCTCTCTTCCACCCTGCATTGCAGCTCCCCATTGTACATCCAGCATGTGCCTCCCCCCAGTTGCATGGTGGCCCAAATGCAGAACTGACCTGGAGCCACGCTTCAGCTGCTGCTCACCAGGCAGGGCAAAAGGGAGAATTTAAGCTTGAATATGTTTTTAAAAGGCTAAAAATGCCAGAATTAAAAGCTAGCTACAGGCATGCAGCATTTTCTCTGCTTCCATACTGTTATTAACATACATCTATATTAACACCATGACAGTCCACCCTACAAATTGATACAATACCAAATAAAGAGCCTGCACTGTACACCGTAATGACTCTACAGGAGCCATTACATCTGATATAGTCAATATTATACATTTTTTAAAAATGTATGAATGCATATTTAACTGAGAGATCTGATCTGCTCCAGCAGTTCTAGTCTATCAGAAACATAATATGCATTTTAAAAAACTGCTTGCATACATTTTGCATTTTTACCTGAGAAGCGGAACAGAGGGTCACATATAAAAATTTTATTTTCTATGCCTGCCCATGACGTGTTCATTTCAAAATAACCTAAAATTTAGTGGGAAAGCTAATGATGAGCTGAGGCTCAGTTGCCTCATTGTGCCACCATCAGTGTTCCCATCCATTTTGCACCTCCCTCCAGCAGTTTCTCATCCCTGTCCTTAGCACGGCGTATGGATACATTTGCTTTTCAAACAGTTGTGAGGAGTGAGCAGCTCAGCAGAAGGCGCATCTCCAGGCCTCTGTGCCACCAGCAGCCTACACCCAGGGTGAGCAGCGTCCACCCATCTACCCACCCACCCACACAGACACACGCACAGAGTGGAGGATGCAGAGATGCCCCCAGCACCCACAGGTTGTCAGAGCTGCACAGGGTGAGGGTGAGAGAGAGGGCAGCTCAACTGTGAAATGCCGGCAGATGCATTTCTCTTTTGAATGAGATCATACCCCCTGGTTTTGCAGACAGGGTGAATGATGCTGTGGCCCCATCCTTGTGGGGTGTGTGAGAGTGAGAGGAGCTGATTTTGGGATGCTACAAAACGGCACCACCCCAGGCTGGGGTCTGGATTTGAGCATAGGGCCACTGGAGGTTTCCCCTCGGTTCTGCATATGTTGCTCATTGGAGGTGTTGAACGGCACCCAGCACCCCCAGCTCTTTTGAACGTGCTGCTGCTCCCCTCCCTGCGACTGCTGGTCTGCCTGACCTATTTTGAATGTTGTGAGCAGAGGACATACCAGATTAGTCATTCTCATCACAACAGACAGGGCACAAAGAAGGAGTGGAGAGAAAAGGCACATTCATATTTTTGAAAAGTGACCTTTGTTTTTATCACTACTGTGCAAATGTTTACGTGTTAAAAATAAACGCAAGCAGTCTCACTCCCTTTCCCACCTGTATCTGCATACCCAAGTGTTTCCATACTCTCACCAGTGTAATGCAAAACATGGCTTGACTCTGCATCTTCCAGGGGACTTACAGCCACTCCTTATCCTCAGGAAGCATTCCTCTTTGTCATCCATTACAGCCTTCCTTGGCTTCCTCCTCTACACCTCTTTGGAGCTTTTATAATCTCACACACATGTTCAAAAGAACTAAATAGAGCAATTAGAAAAAGAGCATAGGTTATTAATTATTCCTATGCATCCATGGATGTACACAATAGTTTCGGGGCTAAATGTCTCTTGTCCGCATAACAAGGACACAGATTGAAATGTCACCCACATTGGCAACCCTCTAGCAAATCTTACTCACTGATTTTTCTCAGAGAACTCCTTCCTCGAGTCAGGCTATTATGTGAGCAGCTTGGGTTCTAAACAAAGCTGATTTCTGTCACACACAGCCATAGTTTGAAAACATGTAGCTGAAAGGCCCTAACATCACAATATTAAGAGTCAGATATGCTTAGCTGTGTCTACATTTGTGGTTCTTTTGTTGGGCAACATGTGGAGGGATGTACACGTACACTTTAAGGAGTGTGTGGAGAGAACGTGCACACTGTGAGCATAAGGCATGCCATATCAGCTCTTCAAACATGTACAAAGCCAGAGTTCAGAACAGCCAGACTGAAGACAGCATCAGTAACCATTTCAGAGACTGTGGGTAAATGCAGAATTCAGAGAAGCAGCTAGTGATGACTGGGAACTCGGAGGGCAGTTTTAGAGTGGAAGTGCAGTTTCTTGTACCCTGCGCTTCCTTTGCTCCCTGGGTGAGAGTATCTGTATGTGGATGCACATGCTATTGGAGTATGTCCTCCTTTAACACTGCAATTTAAAAAACTACTAATGCAAATGCTAAGTGCTCGGTGCTCTGTAAAATCAAAAGACAACTGTCCTTCACTGATAAACCTTCAACTCAGAGTTGCCCACCAGCTTAAACCAGTGAACAACTTAGAACAGCACAGAAGAAAAATTTACAGTCCCTGATCCTACAGCTATCTCCCGTTCTCTTATCAGAAGAAGAATTCAGTGTGCAAATATTATTAAAGAAGAAATGTATAAAATAATGAGGAATCATTTCTGTCAAATGGATATAAGATGCTAATTGGTGATGTGCCGAATCCCAGAGATGCTTGGCATTCAAAAAGTGAGTGAAGTACGACAGAGCATTTGTATAGGCCATCTGGAGATGTACACCATACTCTACACTTGATGAGAAAGTGGCATTAAGATGAAATTTCTGATTCCAAGACCTAAATATGCATCACTCCAGGCTTCAAAATTCATAGATTGCTGGGAAGATAACAGATAAACAGCAATCTGGCACATCTCCGACTAGAGGGAGAGACATGTTTTGCATTCCATTCCTTGCAAAACTATTAATGAAGAACTTTCTGAAGAAGCAAAGACTTTGTTGCTCACATTCCCATTTATCGACAGTTCTGGAACGTGGGGCAATTTGACTCTGAAATCTCTGTGCGGAGACGGATATCCAGAATACTGGATCAGCAGACTATGGCACCATTACAATTAGAAATGCATGCAAAGCACTGAAATATCATTCAAAGCTGCATAGGGATGCCCTCGGTTCTTTCATGACATCAAGATTTCTCTGGTAAGAGAACAAATTGTTGTAAAAGCAGGTAGTAGCAGCAGCTGTTCAACATCTCCTCATTCTGCTTTCCAGAAATCAGTAATGTGGTGTCACCAATTTTTGTTCTTGCTAAAAGTTGTTCTTACAAAGCACTTAAACAGCATACTAAACCTTAAGATCAGCCAGATGGTAGTGTCAAATACATTACATTGCAAATGTTAGCTCAGTCAGTTGAGTGTGGCTCTAACAATGCCAAGGTGGCAGGTTTGATTCCCGTGTTGCCTGATCTAGTCGACAGGTGGGAGTCCCTGGTGACAGGGAGGCTGGATTAAAATGATCTCTAAGGTCCCTTCCAGCCTAGGCCATTCTATGAAATGTACACACTGCTATTTTCTTCAGACATTGCTATCAGTTCTTTGCAGCACTGTTGGCCCTGCAGGCTACACTGGTATGTCCTGAAGCCACCACGTTAGATGTTGTACCAACAGCAAGCTGTGAGTGAATCACAGCCAGGTACAGCCTGCAAGCTAAGAAGAGAGGGGCAGCACGGAGCTGGAGGGTGCATAGTGGAAGAGTTTCAGACAGGAGTCAAGGCAGAACTCTCAGCATAGTACCTGCAGATTTTATGTCAGTTTTCATAGATACCTCAGGGCGGAGTGGGAGGGAAACTCAGAGAAAACAAAGGAGTGAATCTGCTAATGTTTGTGCAAGGTTCTTCCCAAGCTTGAAGAACAGCAATGGAAAAAGTGAGAAAGTGCTTGCTTGGGTGCAGTACCTGGGCAATCATGCTGCTCACATGGGTCAGGGAACAGTCAACATCTTGGGGTCATCGTAGGTTGGTTTGGAAGGCAGAAATTTTGAGAAATTATATGGATAGAAGTTTAGATTTGGCAATGGCACATGTACAAACAGCAAGGTCAAAACCGAACCCAGGTCACAGTGACCAACAGGTTGATGAAGGTGTAGGTAAATAGCAGAGCACATAAGAAGACATTTGAAGGGAAAAATAAGATCACTAGTTTTGCCACCTCAGACTTGAACTGATGTCTAGTTATCCTTAAGGATATATGAGAAAAAAAGACAGCATGAAGGATCTGGCATAAAGATCCATGCAGGACTGGGAGATTAATTTGTCTAGTGAGTGGAGATGAACAAGAGATGGTTGTGAAGGAGAAGAGGCAGGGAACAAGAACAATCCTTTGTAGGAAAAGAGAATATCTCAAACAAGAAGTGAGAGAGCAAGGGCAAAGGAGGGGGCAATAGAGGCAGAGAAGATGCAGGAGATTTCAGGAAAGTGTGGTTAAAAATGCTGCCATTGCTGGTCACAGAATATGTGGCCCATGAGCTGTGGATCCCTGTTTGCAATAGCTGTGTCTCTTGGTGTGATCCAGCATACAGTTGGCAGGGTTTGGAGGCAAGGTATTCCCAGTGGGACATCCATCATTCTGGCAGTGCTATTGCTGTAGTGATAATGATTCAAAGAAATTAATAGATCAAGATCAAGCAGATCTTAGTCTCTCTGATATGTTCAGAGTAAATAGTCTCCAAGATAAAGAAGCCATTCTTCAGCTCATTCTCAGTATCCCCCCCCAGGATAAAATATACTGATGCCAAGCAGTTTCTCATGCAGCCTCTTGCATATTTTAAGGAATTGGTATCAAAAGACAGAGATACTTCACTTCTCCAAACTGTTATGGTGTTTGTTTATCCCCAAAACGCAGTTTCACATCTAATACCAAAGTATATGCATCATACCTACCACGATACAAAGTACTGAGCGAGTAGAAGCTCATTTAGTTACTTTGAATTTGTTCACAAATATTGAAAGTAACATAATCTAGATCCTGATGAATCAGATGCTTATATACTGCTCTACTTTTATACTAAATCAGACATTGTCCTCCTGCACAAAGCTGGCATGAATATGGTCTTGTGCTTTCAGATAGGTTTACAGGAGTGCAGCTGCGTGCTTTGCCTTCCTCACGTCTGATCTTTACATTTAAGGTTCTACTCCTAAACTGATCCAGAGTTAATTAATGTGAAACCATGCTCTGGCAGCAAGGTTATCACACTAATATCTCACCAGCATACCAGGTGGAAGCGCTCCACATATCACATTCCCTGCTCCTTTGCCACAAGACAGAGGAGCGAAACCGAAAGAAAATCTGGAAAATTCACCCGACCTCCTCTTTAAAATTCCCCAGTGGTAGCAACTCCATAATTTCCCTGAACAATATTTTACTTCACTTCACTGCTCTTGTTTCCAGAAAGGTTTTTCCAATCTCTAAATGTAGTCTTCATTAGCATCTATTGAACTTATTACTTCCTGTCCTACCAGTTATGCTATACTCTAGCATCTTAGCTTTGATCATTTATTGTTAACATAGGTTTCAATGGATTTATAGAGTTGTCAAACACAGTATTTGTGAACAACTTTCAATTAGGTAATTAATCATTGTATCTGTTTTCTGTTATTGTGATTCCAATTCTGTATGTGAATACATGATTGATTTTTAGGCACACAAATAGTCCCATTAAAGACAATGACACGTGTGGATTTACAGCTGAGTACTTATTCATAGGTTTGCAGAGTCAGGATATGGCAGTAATTATGTTGTTACATAAAAATCCTCTGATTTCAGTTCTGAACTTCAGTTATCTCCGGTCATAGGTAGTCCTTTAAACTAGAAGTGCTGAAAAGTCATTACTGACTTTCACTAAGTTTAAAACTCACAAAGTATCCGAACCCTTAAAGCAATTTCTATAAAGATCATCTATAAGAGATACTCAATATTCCTCCATAATAATTGCAGATGAGAGTCAAAATTCTGGAAAATAAATATATCATTAAAGACTGATTTAACTAAATAATATAAGGTTATTACCTCAAAACACTTCAAAGAGGCTGACTTCAGGTATTGGTCTTGAAATACGTGTTACTTTGTTGATTCCTTGGACTTTGGTTAAAATCTATTCAGACTATTTATCAAAATTACTGAGAGAAATTATTAAAATAATTGTATTGCAATTTGAATGAAGAATACAATTCTATAATAAAATTGTCCTAACTGAATTGTCTATTCATTGTATTTTGTTAAAATCTGATCATAAATTTTGATGCCTGAGAATCCTAGAGTTCTTAATACTGGTGAAATCTGTCCATTTTAAGATTTTATAGCAGATGCTGCAAATGGTTACAAGATTTGATGAGCTGCAGGTTCCTTGCTCCTAGCATGAGAATATAAGTGTTAATGGGAAAATAAAATCCTGGAGAATAGAAGGGATGCACCTGAGAGCAACCATGGTTACCCTTGCAGTGGCTCGGTGTCTCCTCAGAAAATGTACACCCTTGAACTGGAAAAGTGCCAGAAAGGCCAAAGAAGAGTCAATCTAAAGGGTGACTTATTCAGAGCTTGGGATCTAACTCAGAGGTTCAACACAGTTGAGGTATCTGCCAGCACACAGAAGAGAGGCTGCAAGAACTTGGGTTTCTGCTGCTTTTCACTTCTCCCATTTCAAATGCAGGTCAAACCCTTGCCAGCAGGGAGGGACAACACCACTGTACACAGCAAGAAGCCAAGTCTCTCCTAATCCCTTTGGTGAAGCATTTGGGAGGAGAGAGCAAGTGGTCAGTGTTGTTCTCTCCACATTAAGGATGGGCAGCTGCAGGGCTTCTTCGGGTGGGCAGCTGCCTCGCTCTCCCCATTCTCAGCTCCCAAACAGACAAGGGCACCAGGCAAAAGACAATGTACATTTCCCCAAATTTCAGGATGCTTATCTGTCAGTGCAGCGAGATGTGTGCCTGGGTGTGTGTGATGAGCTTCAGAGAGCACACGAACAGCCTATGCTATTTGTCTCTCAGCACCCCAAGGCACAGCGACATCATGGCACAAAAGCACCTTGCTCCTCTCCTGGCAGCAGTGCCACAGCCCCTTTGCTGTGAATGGGGTGAAGGATGTCACTGAGGCTAAGGGATTAGTAGGATTAACTACTGCCCTTTTCTTTGGGCAGCATTGATGGTGGCAGCAGGACATGCTGAACCTGGTGTAGTGGATCTTGGTCTGAGCTGTTCACTTTCCTGACAATTAGCCTGGAAACGATCCTAGGCTGATGATCTCCTCCCCTTATTAACTCACTGCAGGAAAAAGCTGAGGGGAGGGGGAGAACAGAGCACACAGAGTTCTCTGTGGCTCTTGTCTGCCCCATGGGAACCTTGGGACTTTTTCCGGGGGAAAGCCAGGCTGAGCTTCACCACTGGCAGTCGGGAGGGAAATTCCACCGTGCCAAGCTGACCCACCCATGTAAAATACCACACCAATACCACCTTTGCTTGTGTACCATCCGAGCAGCAATGCCAACCCCTTGTGCACACCTCCTGTCCCGCTTGCTAGGGTGATGTCCCATCCCCTCCTGACACTTACTATGTTGCTTTTATCCATGGATTTCAATGCTGAGATGGCCACAGCTGCTGCTTCCAGCTCCCTCAGCAATGCGCCATCTTGGCTTTCCATAGTCGGCCGCAGAGCAAACATCTCCCCGTGAGAAAGGGAAGAAGTTTGAGAAAAGAGGGATGAAATGGAGAATTAAAACTAATGTTCTCTGTTAAAACAGACAACATACATAACTATATGAATGTGACATTGAAGGTGTGAATATAAAAGGCCAGGAAATATAGAAGTTAGGTCCCTCACTTTTACACAAGCAATAAATAATGTATAAAATGGCAAAGTGACAATACAAAATGCTCTGTCTGACATGACATCTGTTTGTGGATTACTTTGGTACCTGTAATTGAGGCCAGAAGGAGAATCCCTTGGAGATTTTTGTTAAAACCTCTTCTTCCCTCAGCATCACTCTAGCTGTTTTTTTTTCTGATGTCTTTTATACTTGTCTTTTTGTTAGCAATAGTGGCACATTATCTGAGCAAGGTACAAAAGCAAGTAGTCCTCCAGCTCGAGACACCAGAGTTCACTAAGAAGCATCTGAGAGATTTTTAGTGAGTTGCACAGGGCTACATACTTCATTTGGATATGTCGGATTCAGCCTTGCTTTGGTTGAAGAGGTGTTTAATTAAAAGGACAAAATGTTAGCAATTCAGTAAATATCACATTAATTTCAAAGAGTGTAATTACTAAACAAGCATTCATAAAAGAATCATAAATTACACTCATAGCTGTTATTTAAAAAATTGCTTAGCTCTTAAGAATTATTATACAGTGGTTACGGTTTGTCTTGTTATAGACAGACTTCAAGCACTTGATGGTGGCTTCCCTGTTTGTCACCAGACATCACACTGCAGCATCTGGGGCACAGCAGTCCCTCTGCTTTAGTTAGTGTTATGAGCAGTGGTAATGATTGCTGGGGAGGAGAGGATCATGAAGGTGTTAACAGTGGCATCGTAACGAGTGTGAGGTAGTTATGTATGGGTTTCTTAATGCTGCTCTTCCGGAAAAAATCTGACATGGTGATGCCTCTTTCCACAGGGCGTTTACATCACCCTATGTCATACTAGAAGAAGTGTGCAATATAAATGCTGCTTGGTTCAATAGGTTAGCTCTTCAGTTCTTCAGAATTTAAATAATTCTCTAGTAATCCCATCTGTTATTCAGAGTAATTTCTGTTGAATCCCATTGGTTTCACCCCTATTATCTTCTCCAAATTCCACTGCTCATGGTGAGTCAGCATGGTCTAAAAGGCTGAGTGTGAAGAGCCAGAAATGAAACATTTTTCCAGGAGGAAAAGTACATAAGCAGAATGTCCTTTCCAGATGCTGAGTTAGGGAATTTCATTTCACTTAGCTAAATTCCCCTTGCAGTTTCTGGTACGTGCAAAATTTTTCTTTATTTTCAGTCATAAACTCCTCTTCTGTTTTGCATTGCTGAAAACTTACTTGCAGTACCAGGTTGCAGTTCAATGGTAAGCAGAGTCATATTTTTTTCTGTTTCTTTATGTTTGTAAATGCTTTGAAGTCCTTCTCCATAAAAGGTGCTGCACACAGTGTAAACTATATTTTAGTATTATGAGCACCATCACTTATAGGGGAAGCTCTAAATACATTTCACTCTCATTATAATCTATCAAATTAATGTAATGATGAACATTAAAGATTTTTATAAGCAAGCTGAAAGATGTATTTTTTTTCTCCAAAATATACCAAATTGAATAAATCCAAATGCAAAGATAGTTCACAAATCCTCATCTTAGTCCTCACATTTTTACAGCTGAACTTGTTACAAATAAGGGAAAAGGATGGTATGTGACTGTAAGAAGCCAAAGAAATCTGTAAGAGTTTTGTTTACAAAAACAAAAAAAAGTTTTCCAGCATCAGGAAGATTTCCAAATAATTTTCTTTCTGAAACTCCTTTTTGTGACTTGTCCAAACTTTCTAAAAAAAGTTTTCCTGTGGGATGAAATGGAAACTGGTTTGCATAGAAAGAGGGGGTGGTTAGAAGAACTGTTAGCTAGAAGAATATCAGGTGCTCAGCAGGTACTAATTGGGTGGTTAGTTGTGAAGAAACTGCTTCCCCCAGGTACTGGGATAAGGCAGCACAGAAATTACTTGAAATATGGATGTGACCCAATACCTCCCTTTTAATTCAATCTTTTTCCAGCCCATCGCTGGAATTTACACAACGTTTTATTGACTATGGTATCAGAAGCTATCAATTTGCTGCAGCCTCATAAAAATAAAATAGTGATACAGAAGAGAAACTGCTGTGTCAGACACACTTCAGCTATTCCCAGCTTTCCTCGACCCCTTCATCTACCCTCTCATCATAAACGTCACTATTCTGTTTGCCTCTTGCTTCTCCTAACCATTAAAACAGTGAAACAAAAATATAGCCCAGAAGCTTTTAACACAAGACCCAGAAATGTGTCAGATACTCAGTGGCTGAAATATTTGTTGGCACCAACTAGTAGGAAGGAACAAGCAAGCAGGCAAACAGCATTAAACCAGGTGTGTCTGAGGGTAAAATAGAGATAAAAGTAAGGCTATATATTTAAAATGGAGCAAGAGGGTTGCCTCATACCATGATTGCTGTGGTAATTACCCATTTTAACGCATATTAGTGCAAACAGCTGTGCAAAATTCATATAAATGGTGGAACATAAGTAATATTATTTAATTAAAAAAATACAAGTTGGGCTTTTTTTGAAGAAGAAGTCAAATATATTTTGCTCTCTGTGCTCCATCCCTTGTGACGTTAATATATCCCAAGGAGCAGTAACTGAGGTGCACAGTAATCATTTACTTCTTGGTTTCATTCCACATGTATTAAAAATACCTTGGTTTGGTGAATTCAGTGGTATGTTTTGTAACAATATCTTCATTTTGGCCCTGAAAATCATAGACCTTCTGCAATATCCATGCTGTTTACTGTACTTTATGCATGGCCACAGATGAAAGACAGAGTATTTAACAAAAAAATAAAATAGCTTGGGTGTGGGACGGTGATAATGTTTCTGTTGCGAGAGTGCAAAGTGGCTCCAGTAAAATATATTTGGTAGTGGGAGCTGCAGGTATTTGGACAAAAACTAGGGACTTGAAGCCACAAGGAACCAAAACATATTGTTTTCCACAAAGATGCAAAAACATTTAGGATAAAACATAAGATGAGATCCTAAAATTTTCTTTTAGAGTCTGTGCCTTGTAACAACTCTGGGTGAAGCACTGGAGCCCAGAGCCTCAGTTAACGTCACTGGGGCTTGCAACCTTCCCCAAGTAGTTCCAAGTCCTTCAGTACATGCATTTGCTGATGAGAATGGTTCCCTTAAGTATATCCCCAAAGAGATAAACTTTATGCTGTATGCCAACTTTATGACGTGATAAAAGTTTGTGTTTGAGGTACCTTACTGATTATCTATTAGGTGGAAGAAAAAGAATAAAACAACCAATTAAACAGTAGCTCTCATACCTGTACCTTGGCTAACCTGGTAATTGAAAAATGGCCCCTGTTCTTCCCTCCCCCACCCATTTCTATGTAGCATTTCAAGAACTCTGTCCAAGAATATCACTATATGAAAAAAAGCATCATCTCAAAATTATTAAAATCTCTGTGGGAATTCATGATTAATTTTAAGGCCTGGCAGATTAAAATACATTATTATGTACACTCTAGTGCATCCTTTCAGATATTTTCAGAATCTGATTTTGCTCTTTTGATACACACCAATGATTCTACATGTATCTAGTAGATTGCAAGGAATAGATTAGCATTAAAGAGGCAGTATTGTGTTGTTAGGTTGTTATGTGTAACTTGTGCTCATACATTAAGAAAAATGTAGCTGGCATTCCCTTAGACATGACCAGACCCCTTAAAAAAAGGAGAGAATTATTAATAGTTGGGTGTAATGCATTTGTAGTGCGCTTCTGAAATTTTGACCTTTAGTACATTAACTGGCTGTTTTTATCCAGCTCCCAGGCAGAGTAAGATCTACAGTAGCCTGCTTAGGAAATGGAAATAATGGTCTTATTAGTAGGACTTGTTAAACCTTCACTTCCTGAACATTCTGCCTTTAGCTCTGGACCTAGCTTTTCAACAAATCTATCACTCTAAACAGCAAAATCAACAGCATGCGATGTCAAGAAGACAGAAAAGAAATCTTTTTTTGTTTGGGACAAACTGATCAAATTGTTCATTACTGCAAAGTCGTTCAATCACAGTTCAGCTTTATAAATGTTAACGTTCCAGCTTTGGCCCCAGCAGCTGCTGTATTTCTGGTTAGAAGTCTGAGGACCATCTAGCACCAATTTCCCGTCATTCTGAAGTATTTTTGTCTTCCATCCTTACAAGGCAGGTAGATATATCTCCTCGAGCTTTTTTTTTTTTTTCTATTGAGTCATGTTTTCTCATGTGGTTCTAACATAGTTATGTTTTACACTCTTCTGTGTTCCACCTAGAGCTTGCTATCAACCTGCATGAGCTGTGGCACATAAACAGGACAAAGGACTTTGACAGCATTATGGCTCACATAACAAAATCCCTCTGCCACTGACTAGTCTCCTGTTTATATTTGCAGAGACCACACCATGTGCAGGACCAGGCTGGAGTTCAGGTCCAGGCGACTGGTCATCAGGATTCCCACCCTTTTCACTGCCTCTGTTCTGAACACGTCCCCTCTTTTTCAAGTGTTTTTCAACTCAGATACTGCACATACACCTTTACCGAAATTATACCATTTGTTTGTGCCCACCGTCCTAGCAATCAGGACCTCCTGCAGCAGAGATCTCTCTCCCAGGTCATTATTTAACACGGCCTCAAATGTCATGTCATCTCCAAACTTTACCATAATGATTTTATGTTTTCTTCCGTATCACTGTGTTAAATGATACACAGGCAAGAACTAGCACCTGCAAAACTCCACTAGCAACAAACACAGTCAGTGGCGATTCTTGCTCATAATTACATTTTGAGACATACTTTTTAACCAGTTTTAATCCATTTAATGTATGCCACATTTTGTATTGTTGTGGTGTGCTGATCAAAATACTTTCAAGTACGAAGTCAAACACTTAACAAAAATTGAAATATACCACATCAATATAATTATCAACTAAATCAATAATTTCATAAAAAATGCTAGGAAGTTAGTTTTACAAGAACTTTTTTCTATAAAACCATGTTAATTGTCACTAACTACACTATATTATCTGTTAATCAAATCCTCTGTCAGGGACTCCATTTCAAAACTCCGGATTGACATCAGTCTGAAAGGTCTGGAGCTGATGGGGTCCTAGTACTTATTCTTTTTTAAACACTGGTACAAAGCTGCCTTTCTGTCCCTCTGCAACACCAGGATTGGTTTAAAGTTTATTGAAAATCAGTACTAACAATCTAAAGAGGCCTTTGACTAGCTCTAAATAATCTGATGATTTTAAACATCAAACCTTCATAATGGCTGCCTACCATAAGCCTTACATGCTCTTGGGAATGCTGGGAAATAGTTTAGTGGCAGGTCATATCATATGAAGATCTACTTTTTTCCCCTAATGAAAAAGAGAGACAATTCTTAAATGCTTTCACCCTTTCATGTTATAAATGTTTATTCTAACATTTCCATCTTCTTTAAAAATATCCTTCAGTTTGCACCCTTCTAAGTCTGAAAAGATTCTACTTTTATTTTTATTTTAACTCCTTTAACTGTAAAACTGCTCTTCATGTTCACTAGTTTTATTAATCAGGTTTCTATATTTTTCTACTTTTAATGTATGTTCATTGCTATTGCCATCTCATATTTTTAACTTTTTCTTTTTGTTTTGGTATTGATAGCTGCTTATACTTCCATATTTTTCTAACTCATACAGCCTTTCTTCTGGACTTACGTGAATTTGGTGAGGTAGCTATTTTTGAAATAGTTTTCAGTTATCATTCATATTTTTTTTGCTTAAATCAGGTGGCTCAGATATTTTAAGCTGTGTAAAATGCACTTTTTCTAAAGTGCCAGACAGAGTTATAAGGGATTTAGACTGTATTCTATTTTTATGTAACAAATACATCCAATTTACAATCCTGAGCAGTTGTCAGATTTTATTTCAGACACAAATTTCTCTTCTTCTGCTAGATGAACCAGTATAACTTTCACCATGTTGGATACAACCGGTGTGGATTTTTTATTTTTGTGGAAGTTATGAAGTTGTCATCCGTGCTTTTAAAAATTTCCAAGGATATTTTAGTTCTGCTAGCCAGATACTTCCTACATATGTCAATCAGATTCCTCTAATACAGCTTTTTTACCCTCTACTTCATATATATAGAAAGGTGTTTAAAAGACTGGCCATCCTGTTCTCTTATGTGATTTCCTAGCCCGGAGTAGTCGTCAATTGTCACTTAATCTTATTCCTTATCTGTTATAGTTTTGACCATAAGTATTTCAGATCATTTCCTTTAGAGTTGCCAATGACTCAGAAGCAAATACAGGTGTAGGGGATGCAGAGTGCTTTTATTTCTATTCCTTTGAGTGTTTTTCTTTCTACTCCTTTGCTTATCTGTCTCTTCGTTAAAATAAAAAAAAAAAAAAAGAAGAATACAAAACATACCAGGCATGAAGTTCTTTCTATTTCGTAAAATACCATTAGGTCAAATAAAGGAGTAATTTGTTGACAGGACTGGGATTTGAAATCATGGGTTCTGTTGCTATTGATTCACAGAGACATTTTCTACATAGCTTCACTTATAGACTCAGGACACTCCCAAATCATGGGGATGTCCAACATGTGATTTTGTCTCATTATGCGAAGACATAAGTAATAGCAATGTGCAAGACAATGCAGAATCAGACTAATGTGAGGGTAAATTACACACAGTGCTATTTTCAAAGGCAGCTCCTTCTCTGAGAGTCTCAGCCCCTGGTATCTGAGCAGCAGGAGAATGTCTGCAGTATCAGAGGCACGGTACATCCCATTCCCACTGTAATTTATTAGGATCTCTGAAGTGCAATCTCTTGGACTGCGCTTTGCTCCCTCCTCTCTTAACCTCAGCTATACTCAAGGTAGAAGTCAAACATTTGCCATGTGAACTCCTCATCCAACCCCTGCTCATGAACCAAAACTAGACATTGGTTTTGTTTGTGTGGCTATTTTCCTCCCTACACTTCAATGCACCTGCTTCTGTGGAGCAGAAATGACAATAGTAATGGGCATGGACAGGTAATATTCTAAGGGCTCTGACATCCAAAGGGATGAGCACTGTAGAAATATGATTATGAGACATGCTCCCACAGCTCCAGTTGTACCTTCTGAAACACATATAAGGTCATCTGCTATGAAGGTCAGGAGCACTGATGACACTTAGCATCTTGCAGGAAGTGACCTATTGTTACCAATTATCTTTTTTTTTTCCTTCTTTTTTTTTTTTGCTTTCCATTACCTTGCAGGTAAGTTATGTCTGTGTCTTACCCAGTGTAGCTTTGGAGAAAATGTCTCCCTTCTCTGCCTTTCTAATTGCCCAAGCCCCAGCGTTCTGTTGGGTAGACCCAGAATTGTGGACTATCCCCAAAGCTAAGCAGATACAAGGAGCAGTCAAGCTTTATATCCTATCACTGTCCCATAATGACCAGGTTGACCGCATAGGCAAAAGGAGGCAAGTAACCTACACCTCTTCAGTCAGAAAAATTGTGTAAGCATCCCTTAAATAAGGGCTGGAGAAGGTATTCCACAAGGCATCAGATCTTGGGTTAGAACAAATCTGTGACACTCACTCACTATCCAGATCTGAGACTTGTATCCTTACTACCGTTGCTAAATGAAAGACAGGTTGATGGGCTGATGCAGTATCTTATGCCACAGGGCTCATCTCCTCACCAGCAGCCACAGGAGAACTAGAGAGCTAGGAAAAATGACAGAATGCTAGGGCAGTGATACATGGTCAGTCTAGACACAGAAAAGAAAACACAATAAAATCAACAAACAGATGTAGCAACCACTCCGTGAGATATATCTGACGGTTTACTTTCAAGACATACTGCAAACTAACTGAAAAACTCCTTTCTTTTTGTTTTCTTAGCTATGTGGGTCAGAGACTGAAAAAATGTATGCATGAAAGTAAGAGGGAAAACTGAATGTAATCAGTCATGAAATGGAAATTAAGATTTATAAGAGAATCATATGAGAATCTGCCGATAATGCTTATAACCACTTTGATTTAGGAAAAAAAATAATTCTGGCATTGCTGTATATTTTATTGTCCTTGAAATATTTAGAAGGGTTTTTTTTCTTTTTTTGATTAAAAAGCCAGTTTGCAGTCTGGATTATTTCCTCAGTAATAAAAACCGCTACTTTTTTCATGTGTAGAAAAATCCGTATCAACACACCACACCATCTGTCTGCTTCACCTCCAAGACCTTCTTCACTTCAGACAGACCTTTTCTTCCTGACAAGCATGAAAGAACTCATCTTCTCCACCAATTTGCCCATGCCTGAGAGGGAGATACTATTGTTTTGTGCTGCTGCTTTGCACCAGAAGTGAACCTCAGTTTCACCTACCAGGTGGGAGGAACGAGGTTTAAATATACAGTGTCTGCATTGACTCAATAGGTGCATTTAGGTCTTAGCAGGTTAAATATCTCTACAAGGAGTTACAGCCTCGACCCTTTTCTGTCAGTGACCCAAACAGACTAGGGAGGAGGGATTTGGGCATGGAGAGGTCAAGGCGTGGAAGTTATAGCACTCGTGTCAGGAGGTTATCAGGAAGCTGATGCTGTGCACTTTCCTGCTCCTCAGTGAACTGATTCACTTTGAATGGTTCATTTATTTATGTGACCATCTAGGGGGAAAAAGTCTTTAATTGCAGGCTCCATAATGTGTTCTTCACATTAAATTTCAAAGTGCTGATTTCAGTTGATTCTGGTTAGAGGTCCATATAGTTTCACTGGTGAACTGTGCTTGTCCCTTCACTTTCTTTGGTTTAGTGACATTATATTCTTTATAACAACATAAATCACCTTTGGAAGGCAGCTAAATATTGTTAAACTCATTATACAGAGGAAAAAGAAGTTATAGCATTTTAAAAAATAATGTAAATTTGCTCCAGTATGATTTATTTAGGGATAAAGCATAGCTAAGTATAAGAATGAGGAGTAAATTCTGCTTTTCAGAGAAGAGATCACCTTCATAAGACCTAGTGTTCATGGAAGACGATCCCTATTTCGGCAAAGATAGATAGATAAATTTCCTTCTCTTTCCTGAGCCAAATTCAGATGCAGCACAAAGACGTGATCTGTGATTAGTTGTTTTGAAATTCCTCCCACGAGAGCTTGAATATATAGGAATTGTGCAGGGCTGTTTCATCATCCCTCTTCCCATCCTTCATCAAGTTGATTTTTAGCACCCAAAGACATTTTCTTTACACGTCTTTCCATTGCTTTTGTAGCTCTTCTTACACTAACCAGGAACAACTATGCAAAAAGGCCATCCAAACACTTACTATCTTTCACTGCAGCTAGAGGTCAGTCTCCAGAGTGCAGAGAGACCTCCATGAGAACTAAAAAGCAAAGATCGTTCTTGGAAGGTCAACTTTTCACAGTGTTAGAGATTAGTTCTTCAGGAAACGAAGTCCTGCCAAGGATTGCTCTGACACAAGGATGTTCAGCACTGAGCAAACTTGCTCACATCTCTTTTCGGAATCCCAAATGTTGTATGTGACACATGACTCATCTTCTAGGTTGTGAACTGCACTTAATTCTCTTTCAGAGGTGATGAATTCAAGGGTGACAGAGGAAAAAAAACACAAGGTGATCTTGCCATGCAGCTCAAGATTTTAAAAGATTTTTAGATAGTCAGAACTTAGTGAACCATTGAAAGTGACCCAGTTCATTGAGCGGAGGTGAACAGATGGAATTCCAGCCTTGCCATGCTTGGGTAACTCTCTGAACAATACAAAATCTTTCTTCAAAGCTGCCTCCACCAAGCTTACTGCTTCATGCATGTAACATATTGGGATGTTCTGGTCACTTCTCAGTTTAGCTTACCGCGTTTTCGGCTAGAGTGGGTGACAGACTCTTAGCATTGGGTTATTGCTTGGGTTTTTTCACAAGGGTTTTTAAAATTCGTGCCGTTTCGTTTCAGACTTTTAAAAAGAGGGAAAGAATCCTATAGTATGATCTTCGTTTGTTGGAAAATGTCTCACCAAACTGTAGCCCCTGAAATGCAATGGCTATTTTTCCTTTCTGCATTTGACTTGCCTACTACTGAATGCTGCCAAAACATATCTACTGCATTTCTGTGATGTACAGCAAGCCCCTTGCTCAGCAACTCTGAGGGACATGGTGGCCCTGAGGCTGCCGAACAGAAACCATCAGCATCGTCTGTGAGCTGGTTGCTATATCAGGGAGATGAGAGGGAAGATAATTATGAGGAAAGTAAGAATAAATATGGTCAGAAAGCTGCCATCACTTCTTATGGGACAAGAGCAGACATGGATGATGGATGGAGGGTTTTGGGTTAGGTTTTGATTTGCTAAATCAGAACTGAGCATGGCAGAGACCTCCTCTTGGAGCTATAGTATTGCAAATTTTCCTAAAAGCAAACTGTCCAGGTCTGTGATGGTCATTGACTAACAACAAGGAACATGTAAGCTTGGGTGAGGAGAGCTTCAAGCTAGGTGCAGAAAGTTATACACAGAAATACTGCAGGGCTTTAATTTTCCCACATACTCGAGTATCTAAGAAAACTGACTCTCTTTCAGATTAGTTTTGAGGTGCTTGTAGCAAGCTCTCTCACTTCTCTTGGTGAGAAAAATTTTAGGGTCTCAATGTTTGTTTCTTTTAAAGTAAACTGGGAGTTTAGATATGGCTTGGGAAGAGAAGGACCTGTACCAGTACATCAAAGGATGACTATAAAAAAGCAATGTGCTGAAGTCATGCAACCTGGAACGTATCAGATCAGATAGCTGTGGCACAGATAGGGAAATACTCATTGACTATGCAAGGCAAAAGCATCATCTGAAATAGTGAGGTGATTAACTCCCCTCAGAAAAAGAAGCATGGTCTGGACAAGAGCAGACAAGGGCTGGGAGGCTGGTAAGGGGAATGAAGATCCTTTTGTATGTGAGGCCAGAATGTATTCATCTGTGTAGAAAACAAAGACTCCGAAAAGATGTTTTCCCTCTGGCTGTCTGCCTCCACAAGGCAAGAAAGAAGGATAAACATGAGGATGGAGAAGAGCTGTTTAATCTAAAGGTCAGTGTAGGCAGAAGCACACATGGGTATAAGCTAGTTGGGAGGGGTTTCTAGCCAACTAGAAGGTAGCTCTTAACCGCTGAAGAAAGCTCACTGCCTTCCTGCTAAACTGGGGCAAGCAAGAATAAACAGAGCTCAGGGGGTATGTCTGGCATTGCTTCACATGAGGAGGGGCTCCCTGACCCAAGAGACCTTCCACTCCGGTCCTTGAATAAAGATGCCTGCACCTGTATCTAGTACTTAGTATTTCTCCTAGTGGAGACATCTTTTAAAAAAGAGACAAAATATTCCTTCTTTTCCAGGTTGGTGTGATGGCCCACTCAAGATGCAATGCAGATCAGGTTTTGTCACTACCTTTGCTATTGCTGTTCAGCAGATGAAGGGCTGTTACTCAAACGCCTTTCATCTGCACTTTGCTCACTGACTTTGCTTTAAGATCAGGTCTCCGAAGCCTGTCTATGTGGTAATGGGAGACAGTAGAAGTACCTGTAATCTAATTAACCCCAGTTCCAGTAACAGTGGCTAATAACCTTAACTAGGTCCTTGGCACGTGGGCAAGTTCCTATCTTCTTGGAAAAGTTTTAATCAACTTATACGAGTCTTTCCTTCTCCTGTTCCACTTTATGTGTACAGCAGTTTGGTTACAGATAGCTCTGCTGCATGCATCGGCTGCAGCCACATCTGTAACAGCACTGTTCATCACAGAGCCTTGGTCAGCAGCCCCTCCTCAAACAGGCACTTGGTGCTGAGTCATGAGCACATCTGCTCTTTTTGGGGGAGTTGGCAGAGATACCTGCTGTATTACCTCCCTCCTGAACCAAGAAGGGAAATTAAATGCAAGGAACTTATTGATCATCAAAAATAGTAACTCACAGGAGAGAAGTTCTCCTCTGATAGCTGTTGACTCAGACTATAAAACACTGGAGCATGCTCCAGTGGCTGGGTGAGGTTTAGATCTATTTCCTGAACTCACCAAGTACTCCTGTTTGGGGTACTCAAGGATTTATAAAGCTAGTCGAGCCACACCATAGCCCTGTGGCAGTAAGGGACCAGACAGGTTTGTTACTGTACACTGCTCCGTGGCAAAGCTGGGGGTAATATAGCCAGGTGGGATGCTGGGGGAGCCTGACTCACTGCCTCACAGCCCCTTTTTCTGTCCTGTCTGAATTGGAACACTTGACAACAGGCTACTTTGGCTACCCTGCCCCATACACCCCCTGAACCTTGCAGCAGGCACCTTGCAGTCTTGGAGGCAGCCGTCACCTGCCACCCACCATCGGCACAGCCAGGGTTCCACCAGCCAGCTCATAACCCCTTGGATGTGGTTTCCAGACAAGAGGGCAGGGGAAGCATTACCAACCCTGTCCAGAGCCCCTTCCCTTCTTGGTAGGCTGAAAATTCTCCTCTGGAGGCAGATAATCTTTGCTAAGCCTCTGCCCCAGCCAGAGGGACATCCATTTAAGCGACAGAGAGCTGCAAAAAGCAAACAAGTTGTTTGATCCAGAAGGAAGCTGGACAAGGAGAAGCTACCCCCAGTATATTAATGCCTGGCATAAGCCTAGTGAGTGTTATAATTAGGTGGCATTAATTAGTGCTGGGAAAGACTGTCATGTTTTATACTAAGCTTTTGGTTAAAAGACAGGAGCAGAATACTTTTCTTGAAAAAAAAATCCATGTGTATTTTCTTGTTTTACTAGTAGGGATTTTTAATCAGTTGAATGAACTTGTATGTACTAGTTAACTTTGCTGGAGTTTAGTGGTTGTATTTAAAGCAGATTTTATCCTAGAATGATATTAATTTGATAGGATCCCTGATCTGTAAAACCATTGGTTATCTTGGTCTCTCCTGATAAGAAAAAAAAAGTGCCGAGAGTTTCCAGTTGGTGAGCACATTTGGGCAGAATCTTTCACACGTCACAAATTGCAGATGGGAGGCAGTGATCTCGAACATGCAGTCACATTGCGTGACCATCTGACACCTTCCATTTAGAAAAATAATACTTTCCTCACAGCATACGCTCCCTGCTGCAACCAGCACCAAAAATTATGCCTGGGAGAGCTGTTCCTCCTAGACTAAGGTCTTAAATATTTCTTAGGCTGCTTTTAAAAGATTCATGCAGCAGCACAACCTCACTCACATCCTGCTAAACCAGAGAAAATACTGAAATTCTTCCCCAGACAGTGTTAATCACAAAATAGCTGAAAAGAACAAAAGGGGGAGAGAGACAGCAGGAAAATTATATACTCACACTAGCGAGGTGAACAATGGAAGGCTCTTGTTGTATGTGTAATTCAAACATGTCCATGTAAAACACTGCATGGAGTTATTTCCTATTGCTACCAGTTTCTCAGCTGCATAAAATCTCACGACTGTGGGGAAGTTCAGCTTTCAATAGCCCTGGTTTTGTGCATAATTCCTTTTGACAATGTGGTGTACAGACGCTCATTCATTTGACATAGCAATGACCATTTCAGGGCGTCCTTTGCTATATATTGAGGTGTCAGTAGTGATAAAAAAAAAAATCTTTGCTGTTTAAGGACAAAGCCATGTGAATTTAAAGACTGACATCTCGCACTTGCCTATTGTGTCCCCTTTGTTACTATGTTCCAGTGAATACCAAGAATAAAAATTAGGTAACACTTATTCTTTCTACCCAAATTACAAGACTGACTAGGAACACATTTTTTAACCCATGATATGATCAGGTGGCGTGAGCTGAAACAGCAGGCAGCTCCTGCTGTCCTACCTGACCTTACCAAGTGTAGCTATCTCAAAGACTGGGCCATATTTTCCCACTTGTCTGCCAAGAAGATGTACCCCAACAGCCACATCAGTCAAGCACTTCATTTTTGCAGAGTGCCTTCCTCTCCACATCACATCGTCACCATTTCAGGTCTGCTATCCTGCATCCCTGTTCAGTCCCTGTGTGCCCAAGTGCCACTGATATCCACAAAAAAAGAGGTACCCATATAGCTGTTAAAACATGGGTGTCTTCCTAGAGCGTGGGGCGCTGGTTGCTTGTTGTACTGGTGAAACTTAGCAAATTGATGTTAAGGCAAACATCTTTCCCTGCTCAGTACAGGCATATGTCCCTCTGGCTGCCATGAGTGTGACATGAGCAATGGCACAGCCCTGGAGGAGTCTCTCACACAAACCCCAGAGGGCTAAAATAGATCCCAGGACACATCTCCTTCCAATACCCTCACAGGGACTCCCCCAGCCTCCAGGAGTTTTAATGATAATTTTGTTTCGCTGCAGATTTCTGGCTGTCAGGGCTGGCCTGAACCCACTAAGCAGTGCTGCAAAGAGCCATCATGCAGAAGTAGCAGTTACCGTCTGCCACCATGGGCCAAATTTGAACTCACGGACAAAGACAACAGACTCTATCTTCTCTCCCGTCTTCTGGCACAGCCTTTCAACACCCTGAACCTTGAACTGCCTCTTTGAGAGATGAACTTCTCTAAGCTCCCATCTTCTACTTTCCAGCCCAGGCCTCCATAGACCTCTTTCTTCCCACAGCATCCTCTCCTGCGAGGTCCTCCTTGCTAGGCTGGTACAATGCTGCAACTGTGTGAAGACATTGTGCTGCTTTCACAAGACAGAGGTGACATCTGGACATGGTGTTGCCCCCTGCCTCACTCCTGGCTGAGGATGAGTTCCCTCCCTGGCAAAGTGGTGTGTTCTGCACCTATAGGGCTGAGGCTACATGTGGTGTGTAGGGGGTATATCTGCACAAGGACCTACAGACTAGAGAAATACCATGCGTCAAAGCTGGGAGGACAGGGAAGTGCTGGTTCATGGCAGACAAGAGCCAAGACCAAAGCGAGGGAGATGAGGGAGACGTTCATCTGCATAATTTCTCCTCTAGCCCCTGCTGTGGACGCGCACACCACCGCGGCTGGTGCCAGGGTGTCTCTGTGCACCAGTCTCTGGCTATCATTTTACAGTAGTTGCATAAAAAGAGCAACTAGCAATAGCACTTACAAATCATAGTATTGTATTCGCTTAGCTCATATTGTTTGCTTTAAATTTATATTATGCTTTAAATGCCAGTCATTAAAATTATTGGGGCAAGGTTTGCCCTTAGTTTACAGCTCCTCTCCCTAGCAGCTCGTAAGAGAAGCCGCTGTGCAGTTGTCCTCATCTCCCTCCAGTTGTGCAGCAGAAGTCAGAGAGAGTGTCCAGAGAGTCGTAACACAGCCTGGAGCAGTTCCACTTCCAGACAAGATTTCCTTTTGGAAATCCAGGTACAGAACCAGCAAAGTGCATTAGAAAGCCGCTTTTCATTTGCTCCACCTATTCATTGCACCCTGACCCTCACCCCAAATCCTTGATGTCTGTCTGGGTGCAGTGATGCAAAAAGGAATAAGGGACTAAAAAGCCCCACGTTGCCTTTGGCAATAGGTTACTCTGAGTTGCCATTTAAGCCTAAGGAAGACCACTCCTTTTTCTAGGAGAGTACTTTTAATGTATTCTCTTTGCTTTTTATTAGCCTCTCTCATGTGTTGCTTTCCATCTGCCTAGTCTGTCCTCACGTTTCCTGTAAAACATAGTTCTCAAAGAGCTTCAGCTGTGCATACGGAACTTTCAGTGGATGTTCTTAATCTGTGAAAACAAGATTCGTAGCAAAGAAATTAATGCAGCCCGAAGCACAGAGATGCCTTTAAACTGGTGAATAGGATCTTATTTTTTCTTGTGACAAATCCTGGTGATGAACTGTCAGCAGCATTTACACAGAAGTCTCCCTATCAGGGACAGTGCAAAAATAACCCTTTCCAGCACTGCCATCAGGACAGAACAGAGCTGTTGTGTTCTTCTATGAGAATCAGGCTGGCAGAAAAGGAAACAGTTGTGGAAATATTGACAAACACCAATCTGGAGGGCAAAGACCCTGTGAGGCTGACCACACCCTGTGTGACAAACTGAACACGACATCAGTTGCCTGAGAGTTGTTCTGGGCAGAGTTTTCCAAGAACATCTGGGGAGGGCAACATCACAATTTGTCCAAATTTCCTCAACAGAAATTTGAACCAAAATCACAGCTATCTTCCAGGCTCAGCTTTGCCATTATATACATGATGCCCAGGTCCCTCAGCTTCCACAGGAGACTTTAGGTGTGAGACAAAATTGGACAAAGTTTCAGTGGGAAACTTGAAATGTATTTTGCCACATAACCCCCTGATTAAGTATTAACAGCATGCATAGTGGTCTAGGGACATAAAGGCAGATATAGCCCACCTCAAGGGGCAGGCAGTCATAAAGAAGCTAATAGGATCCCTCTGTTAAAGGTCCTGAGAATTAGGTCTACAGTGTATATTATATCGTGACAATGACTGAAAAAGTCCCTGAGAGAAGCAGAGGATGCGCAAGAGCAGGTAGGAGATAGTTAAAAGCTGAGCGAACTAGTGGGTGGCAAGATGGGTATAATATACAAGAAGTAGAAAAGCACAGGAGGAAGCACATCGAAAAAGCCTAGGAGAAAATAGGACCTGAAGATCCAGTTGTAAAAGAGCCAGTGGAGGTGTCCAAGTGAGAAGAGCTGAAGGTGCCTCTGCAAGTGGAAAGCAGCAGGTGGGAGGTATGATGGTGTCCTAGATGAGGAAAGAGGCAGGAGAGGGGAAAAGTAAAATGTTATGCGGAGTCATGATGTAAATGAGAACTTTTTGTAACTGCAACAGCAGAAAAAAACCCACAAGAACAGAAGTAGGTTTTACCCTCAGGGTAAAAGAGTGGAGCTGAACCCTGTACGGGCCTGAGAGAGTAGAGAGAAGACACTGGAGGTTTGTATGATGGGGAAGCACAAGGAGATGGCAGCAGCCCAGGCACGCTGATAAAAAACTCTGTGGTCTTGCATCTCTTGCTGGAGAGGGAGATGGAGCTCTGGCAATAGCTTCAGCTGGAAACTGTGCTGGAAAATCACAGAGCCTCTCCTGCACTGCAGCAGGAGCAGTTTGTGAACTGTGTCACCCTGAGGTCAGGAGATAACAGGAGCAGAGGATGCCTTACACATCACAGGTAAACTTTGGGAGGCAGAAAGCCTTGTGCAAACCTGGCATTTTACTGTTGCCAGATAAAATTGTTGTAAAACTGAATTGTAGGAATAGGTCAGCTTTGATCTAATGTGGCAATACACATGTAAGATTATAGACATTGTTGCTTTCTTGCAGGTTTTGTTCGGGGCAAAGAGGGGTTCTAGCTGTACCTGGAAAGCTATGGTGTTCCCTGCACTGGTGAGGGAGGAAAGTGTTAACAAGGAAAAAATTACGTAGTCAGAGCTATTATCCTGGCTCTTTCAGAGACTTTATTGCAGCATCCACATCATTCTTCTTCCAGATGTGCTGAGCAGCTCTAGTTCCTCTGAAAGTTTAAGGTAAATGCAGACATTTAGCTGCTTTGAAAATAAGGTAGTATCATATTATGTGAGCTCAATCCTTAAATGCTGTATGGACACAACTGCCCTATGGCTCTTGATTCTGAAATGCAAGCTGAATTAACCATAACCATCAAAAGCAGTTTAGATACTACCTATGTGTCTCAGCTCGTGCTTTAGGCACAATTCAGGTACCTTTTGCACACAGACAAGTATGATGAGGTATAAAGCTTCATATCTGATGCTTGCGCTGGAAAACCAAAAAACAGTAAGAAGAAAGAGAAAAATAGCAACGGGAGGGATGAATAAAAATGGGTGAGAGAAGTAGAATGGGTATATTGGAAAAAGAATTTCCCTGTAGGGGGACTGGATGAGAGGCACAGGATGAGAGAAATCTGGTGACAAGAGGATCTCATTGAAATATCCCCTACACTTTCCCCCGCTCCACAGCAGCAGCTCCTCCAAGGAGCAGAGGGCAGGGGCTGCAGAGGCTGACGCCTGCCGTGGGCAGGCAGGACAGAAGCTCCAGGGCCAGCAGCAGAGCCCGGCTGTATGATGTGACAGGAATAAAATAGATGGAAGTATGTTATACTGGGGGCAGCAGAGGTCTGGATGCTCCTGTCCTGACACAGTTTTCCTCTTTCAGGGCTTTGCTTCAGGCTTCAAATGCCCTTTAGAGAGAGAGAGAAACCGCAGTGCTGTTCCCAAGGCTTTTTGAGTATCCAGACTCCTCTCTCTTTGTTTTTTGGTCACTGGTTGTGCTCCTCTGAGGCCATTTTGTAATGTTGTAAGGTAAGACAAGGCTGTGACCCAGATTCTGGTCTCTTGGGTGCTGTGGCTCAGCTGCATATACTAATGTTGCTTGGGGTTTCACTGTTTCCACCCTTCCTACTGTTCTTGTAAATTTGATTTCCCACTGCAACACATAAAGAGCAACAATACATGCTCCAAGGCATCGTCTCTCACCTCTTTGTCCTCAGCCATGAGAAAAAGTCCCTTTTAAAAATACGCTGCTTGTATTAATTTGGCTTCTGCTCTTTTTCATATAATTTAATATTTTCATTGCATTTTTCCTGGGATTCTTTCCCCAAGACCTTAGGAAAAACACAGAACACTAAATAGAGCTGCATTTGCTTCCTGGGAGAATAAAAGCCAAGGGTCAAATGAAGAAGAAAACATCACTTCAAGGTAGACCTATAAAATCTTGTGCATTTCAGGGGCTGTGCGGGAGTCTGCTGTACAAATGTCTGTCTAACAGCTGGTTGCCATGTCCTACAAACATTTTTCCTGCTGCAGGTACATCAGAAGGTATTTTTAAGGTCAGTGCTAGCTCAGGAGAGTCAGCCCAATGGGCAGCACCGAAGGATCATGGGAATTCTGAATGCAGGATACCCAGAGGAGCCTTTTGTATTTCATGTGTCATAGTATTCTTCAGGATTTCATAGTGCTTTACACCAAATAACAGTATGTTATGTATGTGTGTTATTCTACATTTTTCACAGGTTCCTTAGAGGGCCCCCTCTGTCCCTTTCCACTTGTTTACTCAAGGGAAAGCAACATATCCCTTGTGCTCCTCAATCAAGAGAACAAATTATTGCTGCACCTCTTTCTGGTTACCTGTGAAGCAGGGAAAGGAAAACAAGCATACTGACAGGCTTGAGAGGAGAATTCCCCTCTTTAGAGTATGGCCAACTTACATATTGTCATGAGAGACATATGCTAAAAGTGAAACAGACAACGCAGTGATGCCAACTCTGTTCCTTAGAAAGGGATAAAGGTTTTCAAAAGGTTCTAAAATATTTTCCAAAGAGATCACCTTGCCATGACAGAAATGTGGCAGCTGGGGTGGTAGAACATTGAAAGTGGGGGATAATAGCTCTCCATTTCAGTATCCGGAAGGAACATATGACCCTCTGACCAGCACATCATCTCCTATGCAAAGTTTGTGTCTATTTGTTGTTTCTTTCTTAACAGCAGAAGAGAAGCTTCTGAATGTGCACATCTGCCCCACGCTAGTATTTTTCAAAGGGTTTAAGGTTTCTGCCCGAAATCTTCTCTGCATGAAGTCCCTTTCTTCAGACAACTCAAGACTATTTTGCAAATATTTTTATTGTAATTCTGGTGGCCACAGCACAGAGAGCATTCAGAAGGACACGGCTCACTGGGCTGGAGCGATGAGGAGGGCGGAATTCAGCCCCCTGCACGCTTCACCAGGCTGTGCCCTGCCAAGATTTCTTCTGCTTTGCCTCCTTGGAGCTGCCCTGCACTTGTGAGTTAAAAGAAAACAGCAGCCACATTACGGAGGCCAGCAGCATGAAAGTACAGTGTGAAAAGCACTTGTCACCATGAATAAACAGTGAAATGCATTTTTTTTAAAGTTGCTAATTCCACTTGGCATTTCTGAGCCCAGCGTTAGAAACATCCATCTTGTTAAAAAGTGATGTCATTTGTGACAGTAGTAGTATTAGAAGAGACTGCAAATGAGTTTTCACATGCTTTAATAATGATTTAACAACCAGGAAAGTAATCAATATTTTAGGGATAAATTTTCCACTGTGCCTTTAGCAGACTCCATTTCTGTCTATATGGAACCATGTCTGCAGATCTGCAGGTGAAAATACCTGAGTACATGTGTCAAAAATCTACATGTGAAATATTACACCTGCAACACTTACTGCCCAACACTGAGTTTATATTGTGAATTTACAAAGTGAATCAAAAATCCCTTTGTCTGTCCACTATCCCCGATAAAACCAATCCCACCTATCTCTTAGGTGAATCTATAAAATAAATCTTAATACCTGTTTTCTCTTACATATTTTTCTGTTTAAAAATACCAAAAAAAGCTGGGGAGTTTTTGATATAGTACAATATTTAGCACAAGTCACCATAATGTCATTTACTGATAGAATCGGACAGCATTCGGATTTCACATCCTGGTCACAAAATGAGATTATGGCATTCTAAACTGCTTGGGTAATTGATGCACATGATGCTTTTTTAAAAAGTGGATAATCCACACTGATTGGCTTACAAAGGGGGCGGGGGGGGGAAAGGAAGGAACTCAGGTTTCTTCCTTTTTAATGCTGATTCATTCCACAGCTATGCCACTGAAAGCAGAAACCTTTCAAATGGCTTTGAGGTCATGTTTATTTGTTTTTCGGTTTTGCTGAGTTAATTGTTCTTATGTCATTTCACTCCTTCCTAAGAAATAGTCTCATTATTTAACCATAGGCAAAGTTCCTGAAAATGTAAGCATGGAATCTATGTCCTCCCTTTTTGGGAGAAACAGACTAACATTTTCTGAAGTAAGTAGTAATTAGATTAGTTAGTGTCTTAAATGAGCTTCTTTTTCTTTTTTTTTTCTCCAAATGATTAGTGCTTTATACTTTCCAAGCCTAAATCACTCAAAATTGCTACTCCCCTCAAAAATCTTGGTCCTCCAGCAAAATTATATGTATGACCTCATTTCCCTAAGGGTCTTTTCAATATATCACCAAGCTAGATGACTTGGCTCCAGAAATACTCATGTTATTGATAGCAAGTCATACTAATGATAACAGTAGCATAACGAACTTTAGTTGCTTTATGAGAAGCTTAAAAAAAAAGAATTGAGTAGATAATTAGATAACTCAACAAAATATATCCAAAGGGTCAATTTCTGAGGGTCTTGCTTTATGTATGTTCAGCTGAAGTTAATGGGCATTGTTTTACCTATAGCATGGTAGGATTTGCCCTGAGGTTGTGGACACCACAATGCTGATGAATAATTTTGCCAGCTTTCTTCTCACAATTAAAATCCTTGTCGGCCACCGAAAGTCTCATGGTGGCAAGAATAATAGCTACATTTTCTTTTCAGAACAGACATGATAAACACACCTTTGGAAATTGATGCTTAGCTCACTTGGAGGTGGATTAGTGACTATTATTAGTGGCAAGGCACTTGGATTATACCACACAGGAGCTGCTCTGAACTTTAGCTCCAAAGTTGATGTCATATACGATAAAGTGTAAAAAGAACAAAATGACCTTTTGCTTCTTTTTTCCTTCAGACCTTTCAGTCTGGAGGTGGACCAGGTGTCATAAAACACAACCGGGGAAGCCAAGACAGACAGGTTTATGACGGAGAGGCTGGGAGGGCAGGGAGGGGATGGCAGAGCTGCTGGGGAGCTGCTGGAGTCCCCACATCAGGACACTGGGATCATTCAAGGTATTATACCATATAGACACTAGTCATTCAAGATGTTATTGACTTGGAGAATTTGGGTGCCCTTATACATGTGTGCAAATGTGTGAGCAGGTGTGTGAGACAGTCTGTACTCCCATCTCTAGTACAAAGCACCAGCCTGATATTTCTAACCTAACTACAATTTGGAAACCTATGAAGTAGAGAAAATGTTTTCTTGTGCATGGTGTGGAGAGACCCTTTAGGAAGTAGAAAGGTTTAGGCAGGATGTCATAGGTATGAAGACAAGTGTTTCAGTCATCCTTCTGAGCCTGTTTCCAGAGATTTAAGTGAGTGCCTACTCGTAGTTTTGCAAAGAAAACCCTTCAAAACTTGAAGTAGGCAATGCCACTTGCTCCTGGCAAAGAGGCTGATGCAGCTGCTGGAAGGTGCAAATGGTTCATGATGCAGGCTGCAGCATGGTGTCAATTCGTCCTACCACCCAGCCAGGCTCAGCAGCCAAGCAGGGGATCTCAGTCCACACTTGGATGGCAGATGACTTGTGAATCCTTCATGCACTGTGATGCTGAAGAAGCTCCAACTTCCCAGTGAATGGGAGAGCAAGGCCAGGCATAGGGTGTCGGCCTGGTCAGCCATGCAAAAAGAGGATGAAATAAAGGGGATGAAAATGAATTTTGGCTCTCCATGCTGGGCTGGTGAGGCAGTGCAGTCAAACTAACACTGGGATATGATGTTCCAGTCAGCCAGCAATGGTGGAGTCTTCTTTGGCCCCTGAAGAGCTCTGGAAGAAGTTGTATTGAAATGAATCTGACCAGAAAATCTGCCAGAGCAGGCTTCCACTAGAATATATTACTTCCATGACCTGCTATCTTCCTAGAAAAAATGCCCCAGATATCTTCACTAGCTTTCCCACTTTATTTTCTCAGTGTGTGAACCCGCAGCCTCCCAAATCTACCCATTTGCCCATGTTCTGTTAGTCTACCAAGACAAACATCTGCAACGCACTTTACTAAACCGGAACTTTAAAAAACAAATCTTCTCTGGGAAACAAAACAATCCAACCCCACACCCCAGCAAGTACTCATTTAGGAAATTTTCATTTTTATTTGGAATAAGAATTATTTTGAATACGTAAGCATCCCTGCATGACTCTGTTGCCAACTTGGAGGCAAATGAAGACATTTCAGATGTCACTATTCTTCATATTTCTACCATGTATGCGTCTCAGAATGGAGGAGTGGGTGTGAGGAGTATTATGTCACATAGATCCAGGGTTTCACTGAAGGGAAGAGAACACTGCAGAGAGGATATACTATGGGACTGTACAAACATAGATCATTAGTTACAGGCTGCAAAGTTTATGATGGGGTTCCTGTTGTCTGATTTTGTTGAAGGCATGCTCAGTGTTTAAAAGCCTGAAAAGTAGAGGAGCAAGGGGTGACAAATGGTTTAATGATTACAGGATGGTACAGCACATCACATGTTCTTGGTCCTTGGCCTGACCCAACTCCTGACCCAACTAAGTAAATACTTTACTGTCACAGTCCAAATCCAGCAGTCTGCATCCAGGCAAAACAATCACTGCAATAAAATTGTCTTGCTGCATGCTTTACGGGTAACCCCAGTAACATTGTTACCTTCATTTTGCCTACAGCAAGATCTTCTGGTATCATAGCCCCTGAGGGACAAGGCTAAATGTGGCACGATCTGGCAACAGGCTGTGATCAAAATCAAATCTGAACACTGGTGTATAGCAGTAGTGACCCACTTTCACTCTTTATTTCCTCCTCCTGTCTGTGGTTCTCGAAAATCACTTGCCTCTAGCATTGTCACTTCTTTAACTCCCAGCCTAGAAGATCTGCGGTGCCAGAGCACCCCATGACTCAGAGAGATCCAAAAAGCCTGAGCTTAGCAGCATGCCTACTGAACTGAGACAAATAAGATGAGCAGGTCAGTCTGACGAGCTAATCAGAACTCTCCTCTAGGAAAGATTATGCTTCCAGGACATACTCCACATATTGCAGAAAGCATGTGGAACAGAGCCAAGGCAGAGATACCAACTCCAGCATAACCCATGTTCCCTCAGTCCTGCACATCTTCAAGGACAGTTTGTCTTTTGACCTAACACTCAGAACCCCTATAAGTACAAAATCTCTTCCCTTCCTAATCTTCTCAGTGGGGAAGTGTTTCTTACCCCATCCCCTTCTCTGATCCCAACACCGAGGACTCTGCAACTATTAAAAAAATATCTCCAAGTGCCCAAGACAGGGTAGGTACAAGATATACCCTCTGGTATTTTTCACATCTCCACGTGAGCCCTTAAGGCCTGTCATTTGTGACACTGGTGCGTCTTGGAAGGTTACTTAGCTATGGCAATAGGACTGGAATTGTGGCTTCACTTCTCTGTCTCAGGAGGAAGAGCACATGCTGTGACACAAGAGCTGTGGGTGATATCTATTGAGTCTACACAGCTTCAGGAATGTCGCTTCAGCTTCAATTCCAGTGACATTGAGGAGGCAGATGTCCTCAAGTCTGGAACTCATCATAACTATAATATATTTTTTCTTAGATGCCCTACAGCATGTTTCTCAGTCTTGAAGGCACAATGGAAGGTCCCTGGTGAAGGAGCAAATAAGCAGCTCATTTACATACCCGTATTTTCTAATCTGAGCTTCTTTTGCCTAGACAACCATACCAAAACTTATTGTTTATCAGTAGTTATTTACATATACAAAAAATATAGCACATCAGCTAGATGGGACTCTGGCACTGACCCACTATTCAGACCTAGCAGCAGTTATATCCATCCCACGCATGGTCTGGCCTTCTGCACGTCTTTGGGAGAATGGCAGATAACTGACGAATAGCAGCCCCCCTCTGCCACAGTGCATAGTGATCCACATATGTCCAGCTAACACATTTGTGAACACCTCTGGAAAATAAAAATCACACAGACCTTCTAAGAAGAGCCAAGGGTTGGCAAGATTTTGTTTTGCTTTGCTTCCCTTACATTTTGCTTAGGAGAACTGTTGCTAAATCTCCATTTCAGAATTTCAAAGATTGTTATTTTGCTTTGGGTCACAAATGAAATAGCCTTTTTGAGCTCTGTTCCTCTTTATAATTTTTACATTAGACAGGAATTTGCAGATCGATGTACACATGTTAAGGGAAGATCTGTAAGGAAAATAATGCCGTTCTTATCTGCAGTACACCTTTTTAATAAGACTTACCTACCATTGTTCTTCAGTTGTTGTATTACCAAATTCATATGCAGGTCTAACAATGAAAATAAATAAGCGAAGACTCGTGTGCGTGTGGTGTGTATAGTATAGCAGAGACTGGGGCAGATCGTCAGCTGGTGTAAATCAGCCTAGGTCCATTGACTTTAATGGAAACTTGCCAACTTACCCCAGCTGAGAATCTGATTATTGTTTTGCAAGTTCTTGCATTAAAGATAAGCATTCACATTCTGCTCTGTTATACTGGTGTAAGTGGGAGTAACTTCACTGAAGTCTCTGGAGGTTTGCTAGGTATACCTTACCTGGAAAGCAAAATTCAGTTCAAAATCTTAATGGCAGTTAAAGCAGCTTTTACCTCTACTAATTCCCTTTTCCTGAAAAAAAAAAAAAAAAAGGCAGTAAGAAAGAAATATCAGGCTGTCATGGAAATTCTCAACTAAATCTTTCTTCTCCAACTCTCATTTCCAGGCTTTGTGTAAATAGTTTATTTGATTTGACATCTACTGCACAAAAGGTTGCCCCTTCTGTTCTATCAAGGCTGGTATCAAGAAAAAAAGAGAGAAAAATCGCACAGCTGGTAATACAGAGAACCCAAAAATATACAAAGACGTACCAGAGGGAATAGTCATCAACATAAAGTGAACAAGCACCCAGACTATTGATTACATGCTGCTCACAGAACACGAGGCATTTCTGCCAACTTCTTTCCACTCTTACACTGAGCTGCAGACAGCATGTTGTACTTTGCATCATCAGTTTTGATGAATAATGCACTGATAAACACTGCAGCCAATATTCTGGAGGAGCTGAGAAGCCAGATGTCATCTGGACCTCCAATAGTTTTAACCCTGGGTCTCTGACAGACACTGAAATAAACACTAGACATGCACTGCAGAATGGGCGATGCCCAAATGAGAGGTTGGGTACAATATTAAGCTGGTAGGCACATGAGAAATAAAGGGGCATCGTCATCTTTTCACAAACACCTTCCAGAGGTGCTGAGGTGGTGAAAAAGCGCCCTGAGCTGCTCACTGGAAATACCTGCCAAGAACAGCATCCCTGTGTAATTGGGGGTGCTGTGAGCTGGGTCTGCTCAGCTCTGCGAGCCACTGCCCGACCCCACTGTGAAGGGACTGAGCCAAGATCTCGGCCCTTTGCGGAAGCGGGACCCCCATTTGGAGGAGCGGATGCGTTCTCCCTGTGGCTAGGGATGGGTCAGGATGGGTTAGGGTGCCTTTAGTAATACACCAGAGTCTTCCTGCTCAAGGGCAGCAACACGTAGCGAGCTTTCTCAAGGCCTTAAACCTCGTTTGGTATTTATCTTGCACATATCCTCACCAATGAGGCCCAGCTTTTTTAAGCAGCTTGTGGCCCCCTAGGTCCCCCCTCAGATAAGGTCAATGTTCAGAGGACCTCAGGCCCATTACAATTTTATTTCAGTGAGTGTAAGCTGTGCCAGGTACCCTTTAGGATCTCACAGGGTTTAGTAATATCATCAGTGAGATTATGCAGTTTTGGAAGTAAACTATTCTACCCACCCATCTCAATAATCCAAGATCTCAGCATGCCATGTAAGAGTAAAACTTACCTTTTTTTAATAAATGAGGGGAAAGGCTCTACCTTCCCCAGAATTACAGTGTAAAGGGCTCATTGCTAACTCAAAATTCTGTTTAAGGAAGATCTGCTTATATAAAAAGCCAAATTAGGCTCTCAAAGGCTGAGTGTATGCCTAAGCAATGGAAGAGCAG
Source organism: Apaloderma vittatum (assembly GCF_000703405.1). Classification (NCBI taxonomy): domain Eukaryota; kingdom Metazoa; phylum Chordata; class Aves; order Trogoniformes; family Trogonidae; genus Apaloderma; species Apaloderma vittatum. Next base: position 47,841 of record NW_009733454.1, read on the forward strand.
TTTCTCTCTGCTGGCACTGCAACACTGCTAGGGTTAGGAAGCCCCCTCACGGTTTGCTCACCGGGAGGAGGGTTGTATTATTTGAAGCATCCTAAATGTTCTGCTTTATTTTACCAACAGAATTTCCCAAGAAAACCTACATGGAGAAAAGAATATATGGCTTAAATAAGGGGAGGGGGGGGTGTTTTCCCTCTATTTACTTTCTCTTTTGCACCTGAGTAACCATTCTTGGCATAGGTGGCAAATGTTCTAAGACATGTCCTACTCCTGCATTCAGGGGAAATCTAAAAATAGGTAACATGCTCCTTATAATGCTATTTCTTTTCCATTCAGCTTGTCAAATAACTGACAAATGTGAAGCATGAATAAGGACCTCTTAAAGGTATGAAACAATCCAAGAAGAAAAGTGGCATGCACCTGGGAAGTGGTTAAAGCAACTTGTAGATCAGGAAACGCTTACATAGATAAGGGGTAAGCTGTAAAAAGGCAGAGGCAGTGACTATAGTGGAATTTCAATTATACTGACATTGATGGGCATAGCAGTAGTGGAGTCATTAAGGATGGATGCGTGTTTCTGAGTGTGGTACCAAACTGTTTTTTCGGTTTGAGGAGCAATCAACAAGACCAGGGGCTATTTTGGACTTGGTCCAAGAAAATGAAACTAGGTGAAATGAATAATATAGAAGATAATAAACCCTTAGGGCTAGGTTGTAATATCACCAAATTGAAACACTTCTGAAAATATTTGTGAATGGTTATAAAAGTACAATAATTTTGAGGATGGAATGAGTTGAAGAAAGTTGATTGGAATCAACTGTTTGTGGACAATAATGGAAAAGCATGCAGTATTTAAGAAATGGAGAGTGCTATTTCTGTTCAGTTTATTAGAATCAAAGTCAAAACGATAGCAAAAACAAGCTAATGTGGCCTCAAAAAATGTAACAAAGGTATTAAAATGCTTTCCTTATTTAAAAGGCCAGGCATCCTTGAAAAATGGGAAGGTTTGGCAGTTTTAAAATGAATGAGAACAACATCGAGAGAATACCAACAATGAATAATATCCATTAAATATTTCAATCAAGACTGAAGCCAAGTTGCTCAAGTGTATGCATGCAATGTAAATGGTAAAAAAGAAGAAGAAATAAAAAAAGAAGATTATAATGAAACATGGAGCACTCATTTGTATCTATTTCCACAAACAAAAGGACCAGTGCTCAGGCTTTCATTCAGAGTGCAGTTCCCATGGCTGCAGTGAAGTGAGGATATGAGTTGGGGCTATTCAGGGAAGGGACCCGTAAGGAAGCTGCCAGCAGTGGGAGACCAGGATAACAACTTCCATGCAGAGGGCTCTGATTCTGCCGTTGCGGTGCTGAAGATCACTTAGAAGTGACTGTATAAGTGTTGGTGTAGGGTCGACCCTGGCAATAAGGAGGCTATTCTCACTTCCCATGACAACCTGGAAGATTCAAGAGGAAGAAGGGCATCTTCATCCATACAGATTACTCCAAGGGCGTGGTCAAATGATCAGGAAGGTCCTTCAAGCATACACATTTCATTTCACAGAGACACAGTCAGGTACCCTGCCCCTCCTGGGATGGCTGCAGCTTCCAGCTGAGGCGAGCAGTAACCTTGCCCAATAAACCAGCTCAGTAATTCCCAGTTTACCTATGTTTTCAGTTGCTGTTTCTGAGCAAACTCTCTCTATCTTCTCCTGACTGTCGCAGTTTGTCACACCGGAGAGAACCCTTTTCATTCTGCTCAACTAGTGGTGGGAAAGCCAGAGTCACCTGGCTAAATCTCATCCTGGGAAGGAAATGAAAGACATTGCCCAGTTAGTCTCAGCAGACAGACAGACAGAAGGCAGAAGTTCGTGAAACCAAGAGGCCATGTGGTCGGTCAGGGGAATGTGCTGAGGGAGGTATTTTGCCTCTTCCTGGGAAGAAACAGGATGTCCTTGGTGAGAGTATGCTGCAGTCAGCAGAGTGCCCAGCCAGGCAGAGACAGGGCTGGCCATGCCTGGCTGAACAGCACTTTGTGCCCCTGTGGGGATGTGTTGTTCAGCTGGCAGCATCTCCTGCTGCTGTACAGAGCCCTTGGTGGCGATTGCTGCTTCTCTCAGGGAAGGAGGTGCCAAAGCTTTCCTCCCTCCTTCCCCACAGCCACGTATTTCTCAGCCCACATCACCAGCCAGGCATGCCATGAAGTTGAATTCCAGCTTTCTCCAGTACCTAGAAAGGCTGGAATTACCTTTTCAGTTCAACCTTGCAAAGCAGAGAGCTCAAGATGCCAGGGTGCTTTTCACATGCCAAATTTCAAAGCAGGCCTCACATCTAGCACCTAAACTTCAAGACATCTCTTCTGCTTTTTCAGTGCATTTAAGCTGAGGACAAAATGGTGACTTTTCCTATGCTGCACTGGTGACTCACCAACAGCCCCAGAATCTAGAAAAGAACCAACTTAAGTGTTTTTTGCTTCAGCTGTAAATCTTGAACTCCATTCTTACCAGGTACCTTCAGAACACAAGACCTGATAACAGAAAAAGGGCTTTTTAGGAGACACCAGATCTCACATGGGTGAACCTCCTTGTAAAATGCTGAAACCATGTGTGAATGAATCCTGAAAATAGATGGTTTCTGGTTTTCCTGGTTTTAAGGACCTCTCATGGCTGAATCACACAGTAAGCCCCATGCCCAGGTTTCCATGACAAAGGCGAAAGACAAGAACAGACTGAGGAGGAGCATGAATGGCTTCTGGAGTTTATTGCATGAACCTTCTCCCCTTATATACTTAGGGACCTATCAAATACTGAGTGTGCCCCATATCTCCCTGCAGCCTCCTCTCCCTGCGGCTGCTGCGCCACTGATTCACATGCCCCACTGGAGCCTGCAGGACCCCTACCAGCCTCTACTGTAAGCTGGCCTGAGGAGATGGTTCACGCTGTGCTCACAAAACCCACAAAACTCAGTGGAAACTTCAGCCCTGAGATAATGAACCAAATTTCCATGTGCCCATAAAATACTCTGAAAAATTAGCAGAGGAAGTGCAAGATCATGCATACCTGTGCAGAATTACTTGTCACCAAGGCAGGAAAGAAGAGAGACAGATGTAAAAGGAGCAGAAGCAAGTGCAACAGCAGGGCTATGCCTTTCTCTCTAGAAAATTCAGAATTACAGAGGTGCAAACAACCATTCCCAAAGAAAATGGATACTTTTTTCTAAATTAAAGACTGATGGTGATCCATAAAACCATGGGAAGCTCAAATCAGAGTGTCTTCTTTTTCTCCAAGCATCCATATAAAGTAAGGATCAAAGAAAGGATTGAACGAGTATAGAAACCATGGTATTTTTTTTTTAAAAAAAATCCTACCGTACAGCCTGGCTGCAGAGAAGAGCAAGCCCAGGCCTTTGTGGTGGTAGAACCTGACACATATTTGCCCTGGGTAATGAGCTCAGAAGAGGAGATTTGAAAGAAGACTTTGCATTGTTCGAGGAGGCTCTGGAGCAGAGGGAGGGTGGAATTCCATCTGTTCACTTCCGCGCGGTTCAGTGAGCTGCTTCACTTTTAATGGTTCACTAGGCTGTGACACTTAGCAGAAATTACGGTAAATGTTTTTTAAAACCTTTACATTATCATTTAAGAAGCCACATGACAAGATCACTGAAAAGCTAACCCTTTGATCTCTGTCTTTTGTGAGTTTTTTTTGTCTGATAATGGAGACAATGTACCATGTGCCGTTGAGGCTGGATAATGAGCTGGTGTGCTTATGTTCACTTTGCACCCTGTTTTAATGGCATTCTCTATGGTGTTTTTTTCACTCCAAAGCAAAAAAGAAAAAGCAGATTGTTGCCTTTAAAATCTACAGTCACTGCAGCAGTTCTCATATAGCTCTTCGTGTGTTAGGAAAGCTGACACACAGCATGCACTCCAGCTTAGGAAGCACCCTATGTAACCACCAGGTGGAATTCTACTTTGCCTGCTTGAGTGAATCTATGAACAATGTAAATCATTAAGTAAGTCTTTGCAGTGGTGCAGAAAGATGATGGGGGAAGGGAGCTCTGTATCTGATGCTTGTTCAATGCAATTTCACATGAAGACTGCTTATTTTCCATAAATCTTTGAAGACCAAGTGGTAGTCAACAAGCTCAGTTTGACTTGAAGACAGGAATGGAAAGATACGGTAAATTCTTGTGCACTTCCATGTTTAATCAGCATTTAGGACTTTTTTCATCCCTGCATTTTCTTCTTTCCATCAGTTTTCAGCACTTTCTTGTATAAATCTGTCTTTTCCATCTGGAGAAAAGTCTACGGAGTGTCTGGAAGACTTGGAGCAACCATTTGGATGTCTTCACTGCTGTAGAAGTTGGCTCTTTAAGTACAGAGAGAAAATCTTTATCTTTTTGCAAAGAAGGGAAACACATACAAATGAAGTCAGACTCCCCACAGATCCATGGCTTGCGAAGTTTTCTGCTGCCTTTGCTCTAGTCAAATGAAATAGCTTACAGCTTCTTTACGCAGGCCACACTCCCCCATCAACTACATTGCATAGGTGACATGTCTCAGAAACAGGCAGCCTGAAAAACAAATGGAGGCTACAGATTCCAGACCTTAGAGAACATTATTACTTTTTCCAGCTGTGGGGCTTGCGGCCTTGAAGTAAAGGCTGACAAGCAGCTGGCCAGTGACCTACGAGGACCAAAGGATGTGGAAGATTCTCAAGGCCAGCTTGATGTGGAGGGAAAAGTACCGAAAATAGCATGTGGCTCCTGATGTTCCGCCAAAAGGACTTTGGAGACTATATGGGACCTTGGGGACTGTTTGGGTGGCTTGCTATCGGGATACCAAGAATTAATGAAGGATGTGAAAGGTAGCCAAGAAATGCTGGTTCCAGTAGATGTTTTTGTAAATAAGCAAATATATCAATAAGTTGTCAAAGTATTGGATAATTAGTTGTCAAAAGTACTGGCTAATTGCTGATAGCTTGCAGCTGTGAAATATTAAAGAAAGGTATAAAAGATAACATGTAACTTCAATAAAGCAGATGATTGTAGCATTCATATTGAGTGTGTATTGCAGTCTCCCGTCTTCACCGCCGACATCCAGCCTTCAATAAATAAATACTAAAGCCTGTTTTGTGTTAGGGGACAACTATGTGCAGATTCAGAGCTAGTTTTTTTTCCTTTTATCAGACATGTCTGGTCCAGGCCATGAGGGTGAGTTCACAGATGAGTTCAAGCTCCTCGCTATGTGAAGGCATCCCGTAGGAAACAGCTCTCTCAAACATACAGATTCTGAATGAGTATGGTGTCCACAGCACTGGCTTCATTGTGCTGACATGTCACCAAGCACGGCCAGCATGCTTTACAAATAGGATTCTAGCCACCACGAAAGAACATTCTGAGGTAAAATGTAGTTAAATAAATCCAGAGAGTTCTTGGTATAGTTCTACTGCTGCATTGATTCTCTTGATGAAAATTGTCCATTTTCCTCCTACAAGATGGAATCTACCAGAAGAGGAAAAGGATGTGCAGACCATTTAGAAAGAGACTGATAACTACCCACTGAGAAGAGACAAAGAGAGAGGTCTCCAGAAAAGGAGAGGGAAAAGGAAGCAAGGATTGCAGCTGAATTTCAGGTGGAATAAGTAGTAATCAAGAGGAAGGAAGTAGATGGGCTAGTTGGAATTCCAGCTGTGAGTAGCTTCATATTTTCCCCTCTAGCTGCTGATTTGAGTAAGGCACTACTGACCTTGAGAATTTGCCTGATGTTTAAACCAGCACGAGTAAATTAAACAAAAGCAAGCAGCTAAATATTGGCACCACAGGTCTGGTTTGCATTTCTCCTTGCATCATCTCCATGCTGCGCCTTGTCCATGATTCCAGATCACCCACACAGCTTGGGAGCACCCAGGCTGGGGAAGCTCTCACATCACACTGCTCATACACTGGTTGCTTCTGGCTGTCTTTGACATGTCTCAAGCAGGCACAGAGATAGCGAGACACTCCCCTCTGCCCCCCCTCAACTCTGCTGAAATGTAACTCCACATTTATCTTCAAGCAGTGCTCAAGCCTTTTTTTTTTCTTCCCCTCTTGGGGATTTTGCGAAAGCTCATTTGAACTCCAGAGTCCCTGTACTGGTGCAGTGGCCGGTGAATGCTTTATGTTACAGGGACATGCTACCTCTCAATCTAAACGTGGAATCCTTCCTGCAGAAATATCCATATCTCATGAAGCTGGAAAAGCATGGCCAATATAGAGCAAATAAATCTATCTGCATATGGACTTCAACTGGTGTCAAACTGGCTCATTTATTGCCACAACTCTTTGCTAGGAGATTTTTGTTCTGCTGTAGAGCTGCTAAATTCCCCTTGAGTACTATTAGTGTTGCTGCTTTTTATGTCTCTCTCCATGACACTACTCAATGCAAGTTATAATTAACTCAGAAGAAGTAGAAGGGGATGGACTCTGTCTGTTTAGGGGGAGAAGGGTACAGTATGGGAAAAAGGAATGTCAAATAACCTTTGGGCTTTCTAGTATCCCCTGAACACTTGGTCCTTGGTTATTTTTAGACTTCACCTTTCTACTGAGAGGCAGCCCAAAGCCTGTTGTCAGCCGCAAACTACAGCGATCAGGACTAATTTTCAGGGCTGAGGGAGGACTTGCATAACTTGACTTGTAAAACCTTTGTACTGGCCTTTTGCACAAGACTGGTTTTTAGCCTTGGAGAACTACGGAAGCCACCTCTAGCTGAGATCCTAGTATCAAAGGTGAAAATGTGCCTGTTTTCCAGCAGCACTGGGCAATCCAAAGAACAATTTATTGTTTAGCTATTAAAGATTTCAATGTCAAATGCAGCTAGTATGTAGCTGAGGTTTGTAAAGGCAGGCTGAAAGAGGGCACCATTTCTGAAGGTGTGTGCACTTAAGTGGAATCCTGGCAATGTTTCTGGCATTTTTTAAGGTACTGCATCACAGAAGAAGAAAACGTAGAAAAACCAGCGAAGTAGTGATCATATTGCATGTGCTTTGGACATGGAAATTATTCCCCTAGCAAATAGTGAATGCTAATAGGATCTCAGTGATCAGCTCACATAATTTTTGGAAGTCAACAGGAAAAAATAAAGTGTCCTTACTGACTTTGACATTTCTCCTGCAGGTACCTACAGCCATAAGTAACTTTATACAGATGAGTAAACCTACCAAGTTCAGAAAATTTGCACATTACTCACCTGGGTCTCATGGTCTAAATAGTTCATACTTTCGAACCATTCAGACAGTGAGTTTCTGAACCAAGAAGCCATTTGAATAACTAGCATACTATTTTGATCTGCATTCTAATTTGAAAACTCATCATTATTTACATGATAAACATAAATGGTGCATTTGGAGTTTTATAGTCCATCATGTAAATCCGTATTTAAGCATTATGAAAAAGAGGATTTGTGACTCAGTAGATCATATTATCTGTAGAGCAGATATTCCTGTTGATCAAATCTATTTTCTTACTGCCAGGAGTGCATCAAGTCCATGTGATAAAAAATCCTTATGACATATTTACTGCTGTGTGAAATGATTTGGTCATTTTTAATTTCTTTGTATTTTTCCTATAATATTCTAAGCAGCTTGGCATACTCTGAGGAGAACAGCAGTCTTTCTCTAGGTGGCCCTATTTTGATCTCAGCTAGGTGACCACGAGTGATGAGCTTCCACAGATCTAACAGTGGTTCCCACAAATATTTTCCCCCACTTGGTGATGCCTGTGATGTTCTGTGGGCATGTCCTTGTCACAAAAACCCATGCCACCTGTGTATACTCCTTTCCCAGCCATAAAACATCAGCTCCATGTGTTCATTTCCCCTCTTTTAACCCACTATCCTACTGATCCATCAGCCAATGCTAACCCTACGCTGGTGGCTCAGACAACTGTGCGGTATGTCCTCCCACAGGAATAGGTAGTCGAGAGGCAGACTCATTTTTCCTTCCGTTCCTTAGGTTGACAGTCCATGCAGACAGAAGCAGGTATCTCACAAACACTGGAAAGGTCTCTACAGCTGGTGCTGAAGGGAGAGGCAATAGTTCTTCTGTTTTGTGCATGGCAGTACACGCCCTTCTTGCTTCATGCTGGGCCAAAAAGGCCAATTTCATTCCACTTGCTGCTGCTTCCAATGCTGCATCAAATACATGTGCGTTCACACAGGGCTTTAAATGTAAGCTAGAGAGGTCAGCTTTCACATCAGACCATGAACTGGAAATTTTCCTTCTCGTTTCCACTCCAAGTGCAATCAGAAGTTATCTGCAATTACTGTGACTTTATTCATATGGCACAACGTTTTGTGGGACTGTTAATAAGCTGATGTTTTCAGGATACTCTTAAGTGTCACCATTTTGTGTACATTCTCCTTGTATGCTTGGAGGGGAGATGGAGGCAGATTTTTGTCCCCTCTGCTTCCTGCAGCAGAAGTACTCCTCCTATCTTCTCCACTTAGGGCACATTTTTATGGCTTGTTTTGCCAACTAAGGGAAAACAAACTTTAATCCAGATCATCAGAGATTTCTAGTGACCAATATATTTAAGGAAGCTGATCCTTTGTTATTAAAACTGAAATTACCTTTACAAAGCCCCGACAGTTCTTACTGTTAGCCAAAGCTCATAAAAGACTCCCATAAATCCTCTTTCCATCTTTGATGAAGACAGCAAACAGCGAGATCCCACCCTGTGTGCTTTTTGACCTTCTTGGGTGAAACTGATTGCAGCCTGAAACTGGGAAATGAGTCAGAGAGAAGGAACAAGGAAAAGGTAAGACAAATGAAATACCAAAATAAGTGCAGTGCTCTGCCTAGCAGATGTTTGATATTCCTCCAGTCTCGTTACCTTTGTTTAAATGTTTGAAGAAATGCTCTTAGTTTAATAAACAAAACAGATGCAGAATTTGCAGCTAAGTGTTGGAAGTGAATGTCAAAGCACAATGAGCAATCTGCATGTCCCCTGGGACTGTGTTTTTTGGTCCAGGAGGGGAAACCTGTTGTTAGAATTGTTCCCAGATTATATCCCACTGGCCCTGATTACCTTGATGTTGGGGAAATGTCTCGAGGGACATAAATTGCCTAGAATCATTTGCAACAGCTGCCAGCAACTGCGATTCTATGTTATTACAAAAGCAATCTCCCTTCCTGGGAATTTGATTTGCAAAAATAGAAGAATTAATAGAAATAGAAGGAAAGATTTTAAAATAAGATTAGTTTCCAAAAAAAAACAGGCACCCTTTTTGTATCCCTTACACTCTCAAATGGGAATAATTACAGAAGTCACTGTCACAAGATGGTACCTGCTTATGAAAAATAAATCTCTCCTTTGAATTTAGGCAGGCTCTAGTCAATACTTCTTGCAGAAGAAATCTCTCCTTTAAGCTTGGTATTTTTTATGGAACAATGGATATTGAATTGTGTCTGTTAATATAATCACTTGACATCTACCGTTTTGTATATTTCGTGTTCCAGTGAAACCTTCCCTGTATTGCTAATGAAATAATTTTTTTATGTTCTCAATAATCATTATTCTCCTTAATGAAAAGTTAGGGCAGATCTTTCAGTCCTTACATGTGGGAATAATTTCTCCCCTCACATTACTTTCTTGAGTAACTTAAGCTGACTTGAGCGAATTAAAGTTTTGTAGGGATGGCTTGTTCATAACTTAAGTGCTAATTGACATCTATTTCAGAACATGACATTCTGGAATAAACCCTACTTTAAGACATTAATGCAATCATGGTTTTTGTAACAATTAGTATAATTATGTTTTGGCTAATAACTAATAAGTCATTGCAGTGGAATGTAAGGTAATATCTCCTGTCAGCTGCCTTCAAAAATCCTTGGTCAGGGAGAGTGAGAAAGACCAGTCCTGAGCCAGATAAAGAACATTCCACAAACATGGTGAAATAAAAGGAGACGTAATTCTTCTGTCTTTTGATTTTGAGGCATGACTAATTCTAGTTCTTGGAGATTTTGGAGTTGTAGTATCACAAACAAAATAAATTGTTTCATTTCAATGCCCTTGCATCTAAAAAAGACTCAGGTCGAGATACAGTGGACCTTACTAGACAGTCTAGTAAGTGATTAATAGCTAAAGTGAGCCCCTGGTACTCTATTTCCTATTCCCTGCTCTGTCTTCTCTTTAACACTCAGGTAACTGTCAGGAAGGGACCCAGCTATTACAGATGACAAGGGGTAAATGCTTTCATGTTGTCCTCCAAAGGTTAAGGTTTACCAACCTCAGTTGGAAGCCACAATCTCCAATAACCATTAATCCACTAAACTCCAGTACAAGTGAACATATTTATGGCTGCAGTTACTAAAGGGTGAAATAAAGATTAGTTTTTAGTTAGGAACGCAAAGCTTTTCAGATCAATACAGACCCACTGCTGAAATCAATCTAAAGTTTGGAATTTTTAAGTAAAGATTTACTGGGCTTCCTTGTACAGTTAATTTTCCAAAGGGGGAATAGTCTCAGCAATGTTACATAGTAATCAAACTGAGTAAACACTAGTCAGTTCGTAAACTGACCTCAGTTATGCGCATAGCAAATGAGTGTACAGTCATAAAAACATTCATAATGTGGATAGTAAATTTGCCAATAAACAGGTAAAGCCAAAATGCACTATAGACTAACATGATAAAATATTAGTAGCTACATTTGCCTATTTCAAAACATAAATAATCAATATACATTAATAATGAAGTTGTTCATGCGTTTCTTTATTACTGTGCATATTAAGTGTTTCAATTATTTCTACTTAGTTTGATAGATAAATGTATACGCACATTTTATGCCTTGAAAATAATATAGGATTACTCTTCAAAACAAAAGCTACTGTTTAGATGAAAGAACAAGTGGACTGGAAATACACAGCTTGTTATACCCCTCTGCTGTTCATGTTTGATGCATGTATACAATTTATTATGCAATTTCTTGAGATTTGACAAAGTAATTGTCTGGCAAACCATAGCTTTAATGATGGGTTTCTGCTTCATACAAAAGGTCTGAAGGTATTGTAGGAAAATGACTTAATAGATCAGTGTCTATAAACGCTGTTAATGCGTATTTTATATATATATGTGTGTGTGTGTGTGTGTGTGTGTGCAATGGTAACCTAAGTTATTTTCTGAGTTACCGCACAATATGTTGTGAGATTCCATGTGGTAAATTCGTTTTTTGTCATCAGAGCTATTGCATGAAATCTTGTATGTTGAGCTGTAACTTCCAAAATAACTCGGGTCACTGTCCTAGCTTTAGTCTTGGTGTCTGTCACTGGAAGCTCTTGACGGTGGACCAAGGGCTATGAAGAAACCTGGATGTTATAACAGCACCCTGGTAGCTTAAAAAAGCCAGAACTCCCACTGTTAATCCTGTTTTAAAGGGCTTGTCGCTCGGCAGTTAAAATCCATTCAGGTCAGAAACCAAAGTCAAGGTTCAATATATAAATTTCCTTTTAATCATATCCATTTTAAATCATTGCAGCTATTCTTGAAATAAGGAGCACAGTAATCCTAGGGGCTTATTATTTTGAATAGTTTTGCAGTCTTTTGTAACTAAAATGTGTCTAATTTTTAAAAATGAAATTTCTCAGCAGAGGGATGTTCTTCATTTTGCCTGTCTCACTGTTTTATCATTGGTAAAGGACTGTTGGCCAGACTCATGGCTTGTGTGAGTGAGCACTGGGTCCACTAGGACTGTCCCTTTACATCAGCAATGAACCTTTGTCTGCTGATGAGCTATATTTGAATGAAGTTTAAATGGAAACCTTTTCTTTTTTCTCTGTTGTCATTTCTCGGCCTTAGGATATTTGGGATGTTTATATATATCTTGGTGTAAACGAATATGAGGCATTGGGTAGACAGGAAGATGGTACCTTGTGAGCAATAGGTACCTGAAAATCACCCAGGCAACTTGAATCAAAGGAAAAAAATAATTAGATGAAGTTCTTGTGACTGGGATCTGACATCAAGTATCACTTTATTTCATCTCCATTTTTTTTAGAATTAATGATATCTATGTTTTTAACTGTTTTTTTTTCTTTGCCTCCCATATACAGTTCATGAATGAGTTTGTTGATACAGAGAATACTAAAGTCTCCTCTTAATCCTCTGGTGAAACAGAAATAGAGCTACTGTTGATTTCTGCACATTTCCTGCCTGGCACCTGAAAATATTTGAAAAGGTGAAGGGGGAACAATTTCTGGCTGTGAATGGTTGGCATATCCTTCTTGCCAAAGCAGACCACAGACGATCTGTTTGTATTCCAAGGCAATGTCACTCAAAGTCAAATACAAGGACATTTTCATTATGTGAACTAGATACTGGACTGAAACAGCTCACTGGTGACACAGAGGGCCTTGCCAGGCATTCAGTGATCACTTCTCTTCTGGTTTCTACTGCCTGGGTTTGAAGCAGGAACCTGGATACAACTCTCCACTTTGCTGATAGCCAGAGAAACTCTTCGGCAAAGGAAGGAGTCATTTTCCTGCTCCCATTTTCTCTCTATTTGGAGTATCTGTTTGCCAAGTTATCTTTCCTGATGAAAACCCACATTTTTACAATGCTACGCCAGCCTCAGGTTGCTATTTTACAAGTTGGACCTAGTGGAGACAAAACAGAGGTCCCTGTTTATCTGGGTAACTAGTTGGGTTAAGTTGGAGCCACGACTGGAATTCAGCAAAATCACCCTCACTGACTAGTGAGGGTCAACACCAGTTAGGGGAATAATGCTTGACCTTCATTGGCAGCCTAAAGTTAAAGATTACCTGGTTTTAGTCTCATGAAGCCCTGTTTCCATATTTTGTGTTTGGGTTTTTTTGTCAGCAAAATAGGTAAGTACAGTTAACAGATTCTGACTTTCTGAAATACAGCTTGGAATATGAGGGAGAAGGAGCACATTTGACTGTTTCACAATGCTGAGTAGGTCTGGTTACTAAGCAAGCGACGACACATTATCTCCAGAGAGAGAAAGCGCACCTTTTTCCCCTCTGAAGTACAACTACTTTAACACAGTCCTGCTATTCAAGCAGAGAGGTCAGAAGGTGTTATCTTAGAAAGATAACTCACGTTTCCTTTACTTTCGTATACTTGTATTTAACTTACTGTCAAAATTATGAATAAGTATCTTAGCAGTCAAAGTTAACGCCACATTTTATTTTAAATCATTATTTCCTCACGAGAGAGTTGACATCCAATGAATCCTCTCTGCCACATCCAAAGGGAGGAGGCAATCTTTGGGCAGTTGAAATGGAGCACTATGGGAAAGATTTCTGTCCCCAGACTATTTAGATGTGATGGAGAACAAAAGTCTTTGTCAGCAGACTTTGCCTGAAAGGGAATTAAAAAAATTTTTCACAGCTCTTCTCTGCCTTAAAAACTTAGTGCTCCCTCGGGGCTTGTGAAAGCCATGTTACACCTATGGATTACATATTACTTCAGTACAAAAATGTACTCTAAATCTAGCCACTGCAATCCAGCCTGTCCTCTCCCCTGTGTGTCTCAAAATGTTGCCCCAAGAAAGAAAGCAATTGGAATGGAGCACTCTCCCACTTGGGGATGGCTCCTTAAAAAGCCCGACCATGACTTCAGGATGATCATGGCCTCGCCACCAATGAATCCTCCTCCTTGTTCTGCAATTAGTCCTCTGTGCACTAGGCTAGGAAAATTCAGCCAAACTGCATGGCAAATGCAGACACATGTCCCACATAAGAAAAGCATTCCCTTTCAAGAGAGCACTTAAGAATATGCTTTAAGAAATGCTTAAATGCTTTCCTGAACAGAAATGCACTTAAGCACAAGGGAGTATCCCTTAATTGGGAGTACAGTGCAGACACAATAACTAAAGCTCATATTATGTGCCTGAAAATCGAGTCCCAGAGCGTAAGCTTTTCCGAGTGATGGTTAGAGGGTTCCTAGTTGTAGCATGGTTCTGTACAGAAGGATTTGCTTAATCCACCTTGCTTTTAGATTGCAATTTCACCAAGCTTAGCTGCTTCTTTTAACAGTTCTGAGTTCTGCCCCCCCAAGTTATTTTAATAACTCTTTCAGAGGTAATACCTTATATTTTGATTTTTCAGAAGCTACTGTCTTTCTACAAACTTTATTCATATCATCTTGATTGCCAGCATTGCTTTTGAAAAAAAAATTTTATGTGGTTTACCCTGTTGGCTTTATGAAAACTGTGAGAGGAGGAACAGTTTGCATTTCAGTGCTCTTAGAATCACTCATTTAGGGTCCTATTTAGCACTTCCCAGTCCAGCCTCACCAGAACTTTGGGTTAACAGGGCAAAAGTCTGAATACTTAATGGTATTACCACTCTTTGTTACAGAAAAATTCCTGTTTCATATACAATCAGGCATAGAAACAATACTTCGGGATATGTCTGTGTATATATAAGTAAAACCAGTCAGTTTTCCTGGAGGAATCTCAAAGCATTGGGCAATCACCGATTAACTAGGACACAGCAAAGGTCATCAGGGTGCCTGTGACACCTCTGGGGCCAGTTGTGCCAGTCCCTAGAGCCACATGGTTGCAGCAGCCACTGGCATAGCAAACACAGCAAACATTCAACAATACCCAGCTGGAGGTGGAGCTGGGCAGATGTGCTCAGCAGGGCCAGTGGACCACAAGCTGGGAGAGCCTTGGACTGCACTAATGAAAATCCTTTTTAGCGTTTGTTAACTGAAGCACAGAGATATTCAAGGATGCACCTGGGTCAAGGTTGTTACATCTATATTATTAGCTCCAACATAACTTTTGATTTTGGGTCTCTCTCCCTCCCAACTCCTTGCAATGCCTGACAGCTCTACAATTTCCAGGAAAAAGTCCGCATCAGGGAACAAGACATCTGCGAGCTTTGGATGGTTCCCAGGCCCTAACCCCGAAGTTTGCAAGTATAGATACAATCATTGTGTGCCAGTGGTGGGAATCCAGACATCCAGACTTACAGGCCCTGGCTCTAACAACCACCACTGTTACCTCCTGAAATCTCCTGCCCTACTCCTAGATTGAGATTACCTGGCAATGGATGAAGTGAGCAGTTCATCTGTATTCCAGGAACAGTGGTGCCAGGTCTACATTCAGAAGTACAAGCTCATAAACTGCCACATCAGAAACTTCAGGATGGAGTATACAACTTTTTCTGGCATGAGTAGCAACACTGATAACAGCTGACAGTGCTGTTGCTTAGATCAGTTTAAAAAAATAGTATGGCATATTGTTCAACAAAAACAATCCAGCTTATCTGTAGTCTTTACCTCACTGGAAGACCCCCAAGAGAAGTTTATTTTCCTCTGGTGAGAGATCCCAACCACATACAGGTGGCTCTAGTGAGGTCTGTCATCTCTGTTCTACCATTTGAAATGCAACAGTGGCAGAAATGCAGACTGTTGAGACAGTTCAG